>NC_079444.1:37854042-37871542 GCF_903798145.1 Danio aesculapii
GCATGTAAAAACGTATTTAAAAATATATGTTCATCCTTTATAAATGTCTTTTTCAGGATTCTGACAACAGGATTTAAGTGCTTAAATCTACAAAACACACACACACACACACACACACGCACACACACACACACACACATTAATAAAAAAAACTAAAATACAATTCTAAAATAATAATTAAAAAAACTATTTGTTCTAATAATTTCTTAAATGAACAGCTATACCAAATAAAACATCTGAATTCAAATAAACAGACTATTGTACATTATATTGATCGATTCTCTATCCTTCAAACAAAAATGTTGAATCATTTTTAATGCTTTCGGTTTTTAAATGAATACAGGTTGCATTCGGCTGGAAAGAATTGGGTAAAGTCAGCGGTGAAGTTGCACGTTTAAAGCTCCCTGTGTGTCTCTGTTCTTATTCAAATGACCGGGACTCGCTGTCCATCTGACGCAGAGACGTGAAGGACGGACAAAACCACAGCAGAAAGTGAGCAAATTCAAAGGCAAAGGAAGGAAAGAGATCAGCCAAGTGAGAAGACAATGTCATTGTTGTCAGGACGGCGAAAAATCAATGCCGTAAAAAGCAGAAAGGGAGAGAGAGAGAAAGAGAGAGAGAGAGAGAGATTTACTAAAGGAAGAGTCACACACTTTGAATAGACAGCAGGATAATATTTCTCGTATTGCTTTCCTAGATATGAGCAGAAAAAAATTTAAAACGAGCTCTTTTATACAAAAATATGTTGTTTGAAGCATTTGAAAAAGCATATTGTGGATGTTATTGTGGAAATAACAATCATTTGAGAGAGAATTAAAAATGTAGCATCAGAATAGCCTACAAAAATGTCTCACTTAAATAGTAAATCTTACATTTCACACTGCTTAATTTTGACCGTGATGATTTATTTAGTCTGTGCATATGAATGGAAATTAATATATAGTAGAGCAATTTAATATATTATATATACTAGGGCTGCACAATGTCTTGTTTCAGCATGGAGATCACAATGTGTGTGTCGGCAATAGTCACATTGCAGGATATGCAACGTTTAGATTAGTTGACCAGCAAAACAATTGAGAATACATGAGATTTGTGGAGTCATTGCAAATTCTAACAATAATAATTAGGGAAAGTTGATAATTTCCATGTGTTTTAAAGGCATTTCAAGAGAGTTCAGGCACAAAATATGTACATTAAGTGAACATTAATTTTACTGAATCAATGCAATGAAGACTATACAGTGTTATTTTACATTTCATGATTCAATTTCTGCACCTGACTGCTGTTTGAAAAACCATTAAGCACTTTTCATTTGACATTGTTCTATTGTAATTATTCTTGCTTGCAATTTGTTTAGACTTTTTTTTTATATGCGATTAACACCGTTACAAAATCACCCCAATCAATCTACATTAAGGGATTATATCGAAATAGAGTTATACATATTGCAGAGAAGCTAAATATCGCAATGTCCGATTTTTTCAATATCGTGTAGCCCCAATACATACTGCTCAAAATAATAAAGGGAACACTTGGAGTTACATTGTGTTGTTTAAGTGCTCACTTTATTTTTTTGAGCAGTTTATATTAATAAATAACTATTTTAAGATTATTAATACGAAATATAAAAGGCTTTACACTTAAAATTAAGATAATAAACATGCATTTTAATGGTTAAATCAGCTGGGCATCAACAAATGAATGCAAAACCATAATTTCAAGTGAATTATTGGAAGGAAGAGCACTTGGAGTTGCATTGTGTTGTTTAAGTGTTCCCTTCATTTTTTTGAGCAGTATATATTTATAAATCAAATTTTTAAGATTATTAATGCAAAATAAAAAAGGCATTAACACTTATAATTAATATAATAAACATGCATTTTAATGGTTAAATCAGCGGTGTCTCAACAAATTAATGCAAAAACATAATTTCAGGTGAATTATTGGAGAGAAGAACACTTGGAGTTGCATTGTGTTGTTTAAGTGTTCCCTTTATTTTTTTGAGCAGTATATATTTATAAATCACATTTTTAAGATTATAAATGCCAAATAAAAAAGGCATTTACACTTATAATTAAGATAATAAACATGCATTTTAATGGTTAAATCAGCTGTGCATCAACAAATGAATGCAAAACCATCATTTCAGGTGAATTATTAGAGAGAAGAACGCTTCGAGTTGCAGTGTGTTGTTTAAGTGTTTCCTTTATTTATGATTTTTTTGAGGAGTATACATTTATAAATAATAATTTTAAGATTATAAATGTCAAATAAAAAAGGCTTCTAGACTTATAATTAAGATAATAAACATGCATTTTAATGATTAAATCAGCTGTGTATAAACAAATGAATGTAAAACCCTAATTTTAGGTGATTTATAGAAAGGAAGAACACAACATTTCAGCTTCAAATATGACTGAATTGCCTAAAATAAATAAAAATAAATCTATAGGGATCTCGTTAATTAAAATGTCACACATACGAGCATTTCAAAAGCCATCTATTTTCTATCTATTTTCAGGGAGGTAACGAATTATAATAAAATAAACTGCAAAACTGAGCATTAATTATCATTCACTCTTAGTTTCTATCTGTTTACCATTTTGGAAATATCTCATAATATGCAAATAACGCTGCATACAGAAAACCTTAAAGTATAAAAAAAAAAAGCCTGAATCCTCCTGCTAGTTTGTGGGAAATAAATGGGGCGTTTAGGAAGACCACATGCGGAGCTCCACCTGGGTGGGAAAGACAGCAGAAAACACACTCCGGCAGCGTTTAATCTCTTCCAGAGCGACGCTCAACCCACGTCATGACCGCCACAGTCCCCCCAATAAAAACCCAGCAAAGCACTCAGACATTACAAATACATTCAAGTTGAAGTCCAAGCCTGCATTAATTGATTTATGGAATGACTGCTGGAAATTAAACTAAGGATCACACATACACAGTTGAAGTCAGAATTATTAGCCACCCTCCTGCATATTTTATTCCCCAATTTCTGTTTAACAGAGAGATTTTTTCAACACAATGATAATTGGGCAAATAATATTGACCTTAAAATTAAAAACTGTTTTTTATTCTAGCCGAAATAAAACAAATAAGACTTTCTCCAGAAGAAAAAATATTATAGGAAATACTGTGAAAAATTCCTTGCACTGATAAAAATAATTTGGGAAATATTTGGAAAAGAAACAGAAATTATATATTCCCTCCATCGGCTTCTCTTAGAATGAATCAGAGCAAAATAATCTCCACTCGAGAGTGGGATCTCCATCTTTACGCAGACTATCAATCACATGTGACCGAATGACACCAGAACAAAACTGATTAAACGGCGAGAGGACAGACGGACTGTCAAAGTGAGACGTTTTTAAAGGGCACCATAAACCTGCTCCCAAACACTGAGAGACTATGCTTTTACGCTGCTTCACAATCTGTGTTGGTAGAAACCTGCTGAAATAATCAACCCTGACAAATCATAAACCGCAGAGAGCGAGGTTTGCTTGTCACAGGCTTTACGCCGGGAAATAAATCTCAGATTGGATTAATTTTTAGAATGTCAAATTCATGCTACAGATATAATAATAATAATAATAATAATAATAATAATAATAATAATAATAATAATATAGACAATATTATTTCCCAAGAAAAAAGCATTATTGTTACAAAGCAGATTTAGAATAATGCTTCAATTTAGAAAATGCTTGTTTCAACAATGCAATTAAAGAAATCATAGTTATAAATGCAATCATGAAGCTCTAAACTATTCAGTAATTAATAATAATTATTAATATTATTAACATTAATGTTACATTTAATATAAAATGTTGTATATCTGTTATATAACTGCAATTAATACATTTGTATCACGGACAATGTTGTTAATTGTTGTTTTCTTTCGTTTTGCATTTTATCACCATGTAAAAAAAATCCTGGTTGACTTAAATTTTTAAGCTGAATCAAATTAATCTTATGAGTCCATTGAACTTATATTATGTTAAACTGACTTCAAACAGCTTGCATAACTTATCAAATTAAGTTAGAACATGATTAACTTAGTTTAATAAGCTACAATGAATTAAAAACATGCTGACATGGCTAATTGTTCATATAATTTATTTACGGCGCATGTATTATGTTTGTCACTTTTATTAATTGTTTATTTGTAGTACATTTAGTTCAGTTAAACGAAAATGAAAACATTTATAAATTACAAAAGAATTTTAATTGTAAAATAACGATTGTGGTGGAATTTCTTTTTTTGGTTTTCGATTTATATTAAAAATGTTTCGGTTAATAGGTTAACCATTACAATTATTCCCAAACAAACAAACAAAAATTCTCTCATATTTTTTATTCAATGTTTAAATGTTTATATTCATTCTCAGACAAAACAATACCATTAATCCATATTTGTTGGAATAACTCTGGCTTTTAATCACGATACATGAAAAAAATAGTATTAATCTAAATAAAAATGTATTAAAATTTAAAATAAATGTAAATAAAAATTATTACAATTTTTTAATTGCTGTAAATGACAAAAAAATAAATCACTAGAATTTTCTTATTTCATTTCAATGTATTTCAATTAACATCCATTTTAATTAAGCAACAAAAAAGGTTTTAGCTTAATGGTTGTAGTTTTACATTGTCATTTTAAGTTATCTAATTTTTTATAATACTATTTTAATTTAGTTTCATATACAATTATATATAACAATGCAAATTGCTAATTAAAAAGGGAATAAAGAAAGAAGGGAAAAAATAACAACAATAAAAAATGAGATATTGTATGCACATTTAATTTAGTTTTCTAATTTAAGCTGTATCTCTCTAATAGTGTCTGCTATTAAAGGGACGCTCATCTATAGCCTCCATATGAGCAAGCGGCTCAGTCTGTTTAGGCAGAAAAGAGGCGACACTGAGAGCCTCCCGGCGTCCCCTTCACTTTATAAAAGCTCTCTTGTTTGACATTTAGAGCCTCCACCCCCTACAGGTCAAACACACACTCACCTGCTTTCAGACACCGCATTCTCCTTTAATGCATTGTAAAACGACCCCTTTGTTAACTTAATGCCACACAATAGCTAATTAACAGCTTTATTACCCATTACGGCTGCCAAGTTTTTGCAAGTGCTCTACACGGGAAGCCTTTCCTAATGAAAGGATTGAATACAAAACAAACATATGTAGGATTTCTCAATTATTTGTGACAGTAAATCTGCATAAAAATAAAAGTAAATAAATAAAATTGAACCTGACAGATCTGTGTTAGAAATGAATGCAAATGAGTATGGGTATTTAATTACATAATGCCTCACTTATTTAAACATGACATTTTAGAAAACTATTAATACAAAAAGCTTGTTAATAATAATAGAATCATCCATTAATTTTACCCATTTTGACCCTATTAACAAAACTATACGCAAGATTGCTCAATTATTGATATGACAGTAAATAGAAAATCTGTAACAATATAAAACTGACCTGACAGATATTGTGTGTTAGATATCTATGCAAATGAACGAGTGTTTAATTAAACATTGCCTTACGTGCATATTTAAACACAACATTTTAGAAAACTATTAAAAGTGTGTAATGTAATCAATCATTACATGTTTAACCTATTTTAAACGTTATTCACACAAATATACATGAGATTTCTCATGCAATTATTTGGTCAGTAAATAGAAATTCTTCAAAACAAACTAAATAAACTGAAGCTGACAGATACTGTGTGAGAGATATAAGCAAATGAGCGGCTGGTTAATTACATAATGCCATATTTGTTTAAACAAAACATTTTAGAAAACTATTAATACAAAAAAATGCAAATCTTATTGTAATTAATCATTATATTTTTTCATAATTTTTCCTCTATTCACACAAATATACATACAGTTTCTCAATTATTTTGACAGCAAATAGAAAATCTCAAAAAAAAAAAAACATTTAAATTAAAAACACCCTGACACATATTTGTGTTAGAAGTGTATATGCAAATGAGTGGGTATTTAATTATGTGCATATTTAAACATTTTAGAAAACTATTAATTCAACATTTTTTGCAAATATTAATGTAATCAATCATTAATAACAGAAACATACATAAGATTTCTCAAATATTTTGACAGTTAATAGCAAATCTTCAAAACAAATAAAATATAATTGAACCTAACAGATATTATGTGTTAGAGATATATGCAAATGAGTGGGTATTTAATTACATAATGCCTTACTTGCATATGTATACATAACATTGTTACCCTAATAACACAAATATACATACGCTTTCTCAATTATGTTTGACAGAAAATAGAAAATCTTAGACTGTTTTTCTTAGAAACCTACGCAAAATTAATGAATAATTACACAATGCCTTACTTGCACATTTAAACAACATTTTAGAATAATAAAACACAATACAAATAAAAACAACAAATTAAAACTTAAAAACATAACATTTTTATCCTTTAATTAACACTATTCATACAAACAGACATACAATTTCTCATTCATTTTGACATTAAATAGAAAATCTTCAAAATAAAAGTAAAAAAATGCAAAAAATTGAACATGACAGATTTTTGTTTTATAAATATATGCAAATGAGTGTATTTAATTACATAATGCCATACTTGCCTATTAAAACATAACATTTTTGAAAACTATAGCTGTAAATCAATCATTAAATTTTAACCTTTTTTTTTACCCTATTCACAAAAATATACACAAATTTTCCCAATTATTTGTGACCCTAAATAAAATTCAACCTGACAGATATTTGTTATAAATATATGCAAATGAGTGGGTATTTAATGCCTTACTTGCATAATTAAACAACATTTTAGAACATTATTATTACAAAAAATGCTGACAAATCTTAATGTAATCAATCAATAATTTATTACCTTTATAACCTTTTATATTCGTTTTACTCTATTCACCAGCAGTGTCATTCTTTATGTACTGTATAAATTACCTACAGTATGACTTTCAACAAGCAAGAGATAAAAATCCAAAACACTGAACAGATCAAGAGTTTAACAGAAAGCAAGAATCATAATTAAATGTGTTTTCTAATTAAAAGACTGAATGCTTAAAACAACAACACGCATAAGATTTCTCAATCAATTCGACAGCAAGCAGCTAATCTAAATCTGAGGCGATAAATCTGGACATTCCCCGATCTCCTGATCAGCTCAACAGGAACAAAAGAGCAGCCGTATCATTACAGCACAAAGAGCTTTTAATTATGTGCCCAGCAGTAAATGCTGCTCTGGAAGACAGCAGGGTGCTCTAGCTCCCGGAGAGTACAAAAACCCACGTTTTCAAGACACACACACACACGCACACACACACGATGTCTGCTTTTCTGACTCATTTAAGCGTTTTTTTTTTAAGTAAAAAAAACCATCACAGTGACGTCATCCTCATATGCTCTGCCAATAGACACAGATGATGTCAGAGAGATATTTAAAGGGAAAGTCCTCCGATTTCCGTGTACGGGGTGTCTCGGGACGGAACCAGCGAAAGGTCAGACATATTTCTGTGGCTAGATGATTAAAATGATTTGGGTGTTTGGGGTCACCAGCGGTCCTGACCCGCTGATTCATGTCTGGTTCAGCACTCAACAATACACACACGTTTGTTTTTGTGAAATGTGAGGACATTACATACAGTTGAAGTCAGAATTATTAGTCCCCCTTTGAAATTTCCTTCTTTTTTAAAAATTTCCACAGTATGTCTGATCATATTTTTTCTTCTGGAGAAAATCTTATTTGTTTTAATTCGGCTAGAATAAAAGCAGTTTAAATTTTTTTAAAACAATTTTAAGGTCAGATTTTTTTCTTCAATAGTCTACAGAACAAACCATTGTTATACAATAACTTGCCTAATTACCCTAACCGGCCTAGTTAACCCAATTAACCTAGTTAAGCCTTTAAATGTCACTTTAAGCTGAATTGTAGTATCTTAAAAATATCTAGTCAAATATTATTCACTGTCATCATGGCAAAGATAAAATAAATCAGTT
Organism: Danio aesculapii; assembly: GCF_903798145.1. NCBI lineage: Eukaryota > Metazoa > Chordata > Actinopteri > Cypriniformes > Danionidae > Danio > Danio aesculapii. The sequence goes on from NC_079444.1 coordinate 37,862,093, forward strand.
ATTAGACTTTTAATAGTTATTAAAACTATTATGTTTAGAAATGTGCTGAATAAATCATCTCTTCATCAAACAAAAAATTGGGGGGAAAAATAAACAGGGCGAGCTAATAATTCAGGGGGGCTAATAATTCTGACTTCAACTGTAAGTTTCCATTGTTTTTATACTGTACAAACTGTATTTTCTATTGTCCTAACCACAGCCTACCCCTAAACCCAACTTTCACAGGAAACTGTGCAGTTTTACTTTCAGAAAAAAAATCACTGTGCTTTAGAAGCTGTTTGAGAAATTAGGACATCAGCAATGTCCTCATATTTCACCACCTTCTTGTAATACCTGTGTCATACCTATGTCATTATACAGATTTGGTCCTGATGCCACAAAAACACGTACACACACACAAACACAAACACACACACACAAACAGGATTTTTTTTATTTATTTTTCTATTTTTTAGTAGTATATAATAATAATAATAATAATAATAATATTATAAATGCCTGGATGATTTCATAGACATTTGCTTCATGAAATGCAAATGTGATTGAGAAAACAGAACAAAAACCATATTAGTATTGTTTTGCTTGAAATTACGATTATGAATTATGTTTTTAAAATATATATTGCGCACAATATGTTTTGTCATCGGTGATGTTGATTTTGTGTGTGTTTGTGATTCGTGTATTAGATAGGATTGAAATAAATATGAAAAAAATTCAATAATTAGTTAATTAATTAATGTTACACTTAATGAACTTTGAATGTCCAGGGCTGTGCAATTAATCGAAATTCTGAAAAAACACTAATCGAGATGATAAAACGATTGCTGCATCATATACCCCCGGCCCCTTTCCAGTTGTACACATTTGTTGCTCTGCAAGCTCAGTTCCACGTGTAAATGACTAAAAGCATGTACTGTAATGTAACGTTTGCAGCACGGGATGCGCATCAATCACTGATGTACATTTGAATCATTCATGTTTTTAAAAGCGCTAAAGAGATCGCATGCTGTTGTGTGTGTGCGCTCAGCCTCAGAGACGATCAGAGCACACACATTTAAAGTCATCTTAATGTGAGCGCTTTAATGTTCAAATACATGCAAATTTATGTCAAAACGCAGTGTATAGTGATTCATATTAAACCTCATTTATGTAATAAACAAACGAGTTGAGAATCAAAAGACATGTGAAAGAGAAACCATTAATCAGAACCGCACTGCTCTTAAAGTGACAGCGCGCTATATTCCTACTGCAGACTGTTTTTATCATTATTAAATTAAACAAGAGGACAAAAATCACTCACTGCTCTTGACTGAAGGACTTTTGCAGCTATAATAAAAGTTTTTTTTTTCTTACAGTGAAGATGCTTAAAGCACAGTTTGTTTCATTTTTTATTCTATTGTATTTATTTCCCTTTCTTTATTTCCAGGGAGGTAAACAACTGTGTATATATACAGCTGAAGGCAGAATTATTATCGGCCCTTTATATTTTTCCCCCAATTTCTGTATAACGGAGAGAAGATTTTTTTTTCAACACATTTCTCAACATAATGGTTTTAATAACTCATTTCTAACAACTGATTTATTTTATCTTTGCCTTGATGACAGTAAATAATATTTGACTAGATACAAGCACATAGCTTAAAGTGCAATTTAAAGGCTTAATTAGGGTAATTAGACAAGCCATTGTATAACAGTGGTTTCTTCTGCAGACAATCAATTAAACATTGCTTAAGGGGGCTAATAATATTGACCTTAAAATGGGTTAAACATATTTAAACCTGCTTTTATTCTAGTCAAAATAAATTTAATAATATATAATAAATATATATAGGAACTCCTTGCTTTGTTAAACATAATTTGGGAAATATTATTAAAAAATTCACAGGAGGGTGAATAATTTTGAATTCAACTGTACATCATTTTGAATAATCATGATTACAATTATGACCAAAATAATCGTGCTTCTGATTTTTCCCATGATCGAGCAGCCCTATGAATGTCTTCTGTAAATCATGGAAAATAAATAAAAAGTCATTTTCTTTTGCACAAAAAAAAATAATTAAACAGCTAACACTGAAATTTACAGGGAAGCTAAGATTAAAAATGTATTGCACTTTTAGCTTTGATGCATGAAAACCCCTTTTTGTTTAGATCGTTTAATCTAAGTTATGATTATTAGTATTATTTTCCATTAAGGTGCTTTTTAAAATGTAAGAGTTTCTCTGAACAAATTATGAGTATAACAGACAGGAATAGTGACAATGAGAATCATTAGAGGGGAAAACCTAAAGAGCAAGTGTGTGTGTGTGTGTGTTTGTGAGAGGCTTTGATTAACACATAATCAGGAAGAGTAATTTGACCTGGCAGACCGAAGCAGATCAGAGAAAGATTTCAGACGGGACCATTCAGTTATTATTCAGAAAAGGAAAAAAAAAATAGCCTGAGGGAACATTCAATATTCGGAAACACTTTCTGAGCCCAAGGCAGAAACAAGAGAAACTGCCAATAAAATTTAACGTGTTTCTTCTATAAGGGAAGTGCATGGAATAGTATAAATAATACAAAAACACTGTAAAAACTGAACAAGAGCCCTCTACAATTGAATGACTTACTTTCTATATGATTTTTGGGTCTATTTTTTTGATGTCTGCATCAAATAAAATGAGGAAAAGTGATTTTATATACACAGAAAGCATAATAAATACAAGTAAAATATGCAGAATATGGGTAAAATGATGCTCCATTGCTATTTACAAAAATATTTTGTAGAAATAAAAGAAAATTGCATGAGCTGTACTTAAAATCAAGTAAATCAGACTAAATGTTATATTTTAACAGATTCAAAATGTCAAAGAATTGTGGCAAACTAAGATTTTAAATGACAAATAACTACCCAGCAAGCATTTTTTGTTTTTAAAAGATGTCTAGAAGTGTAAAAATAGTTGTCTTGGCTAAAACAAGGCTAAATTTGGGCTGTCTGTGAAAATCTAATAGAATAGGCCAAGCTAGACTGGTCATCAAATACACAGATAAGAATGACTACACATATAAAGTCTGTCTCATTTGTCTATTTGACAACTAGTCTACTTTTGGGCTGTTCTTAGAGGTCTATTAGATTTTTACTGACAGCCAAGGTTTAGCCTTGAACCCAAGCTGTCTATATTTAGATGTCTATTAGACGTCTATTAAACACAAAATTGCTTGCTGGGTAGTATCATTTTTGCACTGTGATCCTTAAATAGTCTTTAATATGTCGTCAAATGATTCTTGTTCAGAAAAAACCTGGCTTAGATAAACAACTGTTACAGTACAGGGTGTCCTCTATAAATCATATAGGTAAATAATATAGGATAGTCTATGCCTGATTCGTTAAAAAGCAAACATTAATATGTACAGGTAAAAAATAAGGCTGTATTACAGTTTTAATAGACCCCAAAACAAATCCATCTTTGACTCTTTCAAATATTTTATGTATTGTGACACATTAATCTATTTAAATATATTAAAATGCTATTATGATAAACTGTAGGGCTGCAGAATATATCGTTTCAGCATCAATATCGCAACAAGTGCCATTACGATAGTCACATCAGAGCTTATGCAATGTGGAGTCGGGATTATTATAGATGATTGGCATTAAAGTATGTGGTGTTTACATTTTACATTACATTTCATTATTCATTAATAGGGGCAAGACAAAATAGCGATATGCATGAGGTGGCGTATCTCATAATGGCGGATCGAACATGTATATCAATGTTGCAATTCTAAGAAATATGCTGTTAATAAAAGAAATACATTTTATAAGTTTTTGATTCATTTTTCCCTCGTCATATAGAAATATCATGATATATTGTGGATGGTTTTCTAGTGATCTAATCGCTGATATCGTGATTATCATCGTGATTATCATTATCGTTATTCTCAAAACATCATGATAATATCGTATCGCATTACTGTACCTCAATATCTGACCACTTTCACTCCTCTACAAGATTATTCCAATCAAATGATTTGATTTAAATGATTAATGATTTTATTCCAAATAGAGCTATTCAAGTCATTTGCCAAAGTTTATTCATATTGCAATAGAAATCGCAGCAAAATAAAACAATGTCAGATTTTTCCAATATCGTGCAGCACTAATACATGGTATTATAATATGTGCTATATGCTTATAATTTTCTCTCAGAACAATCAAGATTTTTACATTTCTTTGGCTCTCTAAAACAGAAAAAAACGAGTGTGGTAAAAATTGTTGTTTCTCATTAACGACACTAAGCTGTGTGTGTGTGTGTGTGTGTGTGTGTGTGTGTGTGTGAGAGAGAGAAAGAGGAAAAATAAAGTGAACGTGAATGTGTACTTTGTATTGCTTAGATTGTAGGGACCCAAATGTCCCCACAAGTATAGCAATACCAACAATATTTTGGTCCTCAAGGAGGAAAACGGCTCATAAATCACACAGAATCAAAAATGTAAAAATGCAGAATGTTTCCTGTGAGGATTGGCAGGGTTTCTGCGGGTTTCACCAAGTTAAATTGAAGACTTTTTAAGACATTTATAAGACCGTTGTGAATGAAATTTTAGACTAATTCAGGGCTAAATACTAGAGATTTTTTTTTTTAATATCCCAGTTAGAAAAGATTTTCACTTACCTTAAATTAAATGATTTATTTTAAAAAACGATTTAATAATACGATAATATAAATAATTGTTTAAATTTTTTTTATTATTTTCAAATAAATCCATTCACAAACACCTATTCAAACACTATAAGCTATACCAAGAACAGAACAAAACATAGCTGTCAATTACTTTAGTCTACAATAAAAATAATTTAATAATAAAAATATAGGTTAGGTCAGTATCCTCAGCAGTAAATAAATGGAGAAGTAGCAAATGTTGCTGTAAGGAAAATAAGTAAATACTATTTTTAAATAAAAAGTTAAATGTTTTATTGGATTGTTAGTGATTGTATGGATGTTAATGGCCAAATTGGGTAGCTATACATGAACAAAGAAAAATTACGACTTGTTAAAAAAGATTTAAGACCTACAACACAACATTTAGGTAAATTTAAGACTTTTTAAGGCCTAAAATTTTGCTTCTGAGATTTAAGACCTTTTAAGAACCTGCGGATACCCTGGGTTGGGTTTAGTGGTAGGGGGATAAAATATAAAGGTTAAACATTATTATATCTAAGAGAAGTCCCTATACAGATAGTGGTACAAGTGTGTGTGTGTGTGTGATAAAGAAAGAGTGAATGTGTGTGTGTTTGTGTGTGTGAATGGGGTGGGTCGGGGTGGTTGGTGTCTCCGGGCAGTGGAGAGGTCAGGACAAACACAAGCTGCTATTCATGGACAAATCAAGTTTATGTGAGAATCTGCCCCCCTCCCCTCGGCCCTCATTACCATCTGAATGCCTCATAACATCAGCGGCTTAAAGTGCAAGATCCTGTCAGAGTGGAAGTCAACAGGGAGGGGGAGATTCCTCTTTACCATACAGAATAGAGCTGCTCTTTTAAACAACCCCTCTGCCATATGTAAGCCTGACACACACACACAGGGCAAACCCATAATAACGCACACATGCGCAAACACACCATTAATATACCATGCAGGCAGCATCATAGGCTTATCCGGGTTAAAAGACACACACCTCACTTCCTGTGACGCCATGTGAACATATATGAACACGGAAGTATGAGGATGCAGATGGAGACGAATAAAAAAAATACAACAGATGCAGTGTTTGCTCTGCACAACAAGATGCTTAAAAGCCATTACAGTACGGATATAAACCTTACACATACACACACACACACACACAAGCTCATATGACACAAAAGCAGTGCATTTATACCTTAAGAAAATAAAGTCTACAAATTGTTTACAAATATGGAAAAATATAGAATTTTAAACGCTACATAACATTTAGATTTTATATTCACTTAATATTATTAGACACCTTCTTATTTAAAAGCTTATTTTATTTACATTTCGTATACGTTAAATGATACCGACATTTTCAACATGAAAGCAGTAACAGCAAGGATCTAACCCTTACACACACACCCCCAAACATACACATATACACTCACACACACAAACACACACAAGCTTGTATGACACCAAAAGGCATTGTTTAAGCATTTATACCTTAAGAAAACAAAGTCTACAAATTGTACATAAATATGAAAAAATAATGGAATTATTTTAAACGTTATATAAAATTTAGATTTTATATAAAGTATATATGTTTTAGATGGCCTCTTAAAAGCCTATTCCATATGCATTTTGTACACATACAATTGAAAACTAACAGTTTCAACATGATTTCCTTAAAAAGTGCATGTAAAAATGAATTAATCTTGTTCAGAAACTTTTTAGAACAATATTTACGTTTTTTATTAACTATTCCAACTCTCTAAAGGCAAGAATAGGTGTTGTTCAACAGTGTTTCAAAGCTTTGATCCACTTCAAATGCTTGTCAAAACAATTAATTCCAGTGAACTCAAAAAGTTAAGTTATGATATTGAGGAGAAAAAAAAAAGATTTTATGTCAGACATGGCTTCTGGGTGTGAAAACATGATGCTTGAACAAACAAATTGCTTATACAACTTTATACAAGTGAACTTAATGTTTGTTAATCATACCCGAGTCAATGCAACAAGATGACCTGACTAATCATTTTTGCATTGTAAATATTGCCGGCAGCTAGCTCTCTGCAACTCTCACATGGTCCCCCACTGAAGCTTAGCAGGGCTGCACCTAGTCAGTACCTGGATGGCTGGGTTGCTGCTGGAAGTGGTGTTAGTGAGACTTGTGGTCTGTGTGGGTCCTAACGCCCCAGTATATTGATGGGGACTCTATACTGCTCAGTGAGCGCTGTCTTTCGGATGAGACGATACACTAAGGTGCCGACTCTCTGTGGTCATTAAAAATCCCAGGATGTCCTTCGAAAAAGAGTAGGGGTTTAACCCCGGCATCCTGGTCAAATTTGCCCACTGTCCATCATGGCCTCCTAATCATCCCCATATAACAATTGGCTTCAACACTCTGTCTCCTCTCCACCAATCAGCTGGTGTGCGGTCTTGCACAATATGGCTGCCATCGTGTCATCCAGGTGGATGCTGCACACTGGTGGTGGATGAGGAGATTTCCACTAAAAAATGTGTAAAGCGCTCTGAGTTTCCAGAAAAACGCTATATAAATGTTAGGAATTATAATATCCATTGCGTCAAATTTTCATGTTCAATTATTCATGTAAAGTTACAAATCAAATACATTATGTTTATATTAGATAACTAAAATGCACAAACAGTCCACAGATTTTAAACCCACGAGTTAATAATTCAACAACAACGTTTACATGGACACCAATACTCTGATTTTGATACGATTAAGAAAATACTCTGATTATGAGTCCACCATGTAAACAGCGATGTTTGATTAGCTTAATCAGTAATCCATTTGATTACCTTAGTCATAACCGAACTAAACAGAAATGGAATTAAGAGATGTGTAGTATGCCGATTTTACTCTAATTATTAAAGTCCATTACAGACATGTAAACACAGCAATCAAACTATCATGTAGGACTTTTTGCTACATTTTGCAAGAGGAAGGACACATGGCAGATGTCAGTTGTTTGTTGACAAACAACTGAGAATGGCTTCAAGCGAGAGAGCACATTTTTAGTGCGAGCGGGAAACGATGACTATGTTGAGAATTCTGGAAGGAATGGACATTATGAAGTACTTCTGAGTTTGTCGTGGGGTCATGTATGAGAAGTTGGTGAATGAAACTGCAGAGGTGGCCTGTTTCTTGAGAATGTGTATCGTCTGTTTGGACGCATAGTGAGAGAAATTAACTGCAGCTGAACTTGTCGCAAAACTAAAAATGAAATGCACAAAATAACGTATGGTGTCAAGATGAACATGAGCTGTTGTCAGAGGAAACTAGCATCGAATGGTGACGATGACATTAACCAAACTATGTACTATAACATGTAAAACAGGATCATGAAAGGAGCATTCAAAAAGCAACTCATGTAAACACCTTAATCATATTATTGTCTTATTCAGATTAAGGTCCAGGCAAACAGTCAATGAGTGCACATAAAACTATTCTCCAGTTTAAATAGCAGTGCAAAAATTCCATTTAGAATGTTCAGAAGTGATGGGAAATGTGTCCAAGCAGACCAAAGCAACCAACAAAAGACACGATCATGAATTCCTAAACACAAAAGCAGGTCTAATTGAATCCCAACTAAAGCATCCCAGACGCAGATCTGCGGTCCATTAACATTTGCAGATTAAATCAAAAGACTAGCGCTGAACAATATACTGTTTGAGCATTGAAATCGTAATGTGTATAGAGGACTTCTAGAGGTCTCCATAATCCTGGACCAGACCGTATCCTGAGCTAATGCTTTGGTGGTTATGGAGGAGTGGAGAGCATGAGACTGATTCCTGAAAGACCTCAGTGACAGACGAGTCTCCGCATTGATTCCGTGGGCCAGCCTGAACAACCATCTGTGACCTACTCACACCTGCAGCTTCTCCACGATGGACGTTCAGCCTCCAGCGCCTAGACTGCAGCGCTGAACAAGACGTTTGGCCAGAGGAGAAATGGTCGTGCCCAACTGAGCCTGGTTTCTCTCAAGGTTTTTTTTTCACTTTCGTCAATTGGTGAAGTTTATTCCTCACCACTGTCGTCACTGGCTCGCTTGGTTTGGGAATTGTGGAGCTGCACATCGATGAATTTGCTCTTCAGTGTTTGGGCTTACAGCAGTGAAAATTAAACCACACTGAACTGAGCTAAACTGAACTTCTGAAAACTGGACTGACAGTTTCAATCTACTAGAACTTCAATATAAAGCTGCTTTGACACAATCTACATTGTAAAAGTATTATAGAAACAAAGATGAATTTAATTAAATATTGTGTATCTGCAATAGTCACATTCCAGGATTAGAGTATTTATTAAATATGAAAACATATGATTATTATTTTATTATTATTTATGCAATGATGACCATGAAATTTTACATTTGGTTGTTCAATTTTAGTACTTGAATACTGTTAGACTCCCCAAAAAACTGTTTATTTATTTATTTTTGCTTGCAATATAATATATTTTATGCAAATCCATTGAATAGAAAAAGACTCAATCATCCCAGTCAATCTAAATGAATCAAATATTTCCAAATAGAGCTATTCAAAACATCTGGCAAAACAATATTCATATCACAGTATATATATATATATATATATATATATAAATATAAATATAAATCGTAGCATAACAAAATATCTCAATGTCAGATTTTTATCTAATATCCAAACATGCCATTGTTTTTAAAGGGGAAAAGAGGGCTGACCTTGATACGTGACATTGCAGACAAACACAAAATAACAACATGACATCAGTGTGCGGTTATTCTAA
>NC_079444.1:37876542-37921542 GCF_903798145.1 Danio aesculapii
TGACAACATTTACTTATAATCAACCAAAATCAAAACATGTGAATACTAAATATTATTTAAAGGACACAAAATTTAGAGAAACTGTCAATGTACTGTTGTATATTTATTAGCAATGACAAAAAGACTATGATAAATAAATATTTCCTTGTCTTCCTCATTGTTAATGGTTTTGATGCATTTTCAAACATCATCTAATGCATCCTTAACGTGAAATATTGCCATTTATATCTCAAACTTTCCCAAACACATTCCTCAGGTTGCTTTAGCATCGACTCTTAAATCCTGACGACAGGACAAGACAAACTGGCCATCTTCTAATTGCCTGCAAACAAAAGGAGAGTTTAACCCCTCACTGAGCTGCTCAGGACGCCCTTTGTCTCTCACTAAATATGTGTGTTTGGCTTTTGTGTCTGAAATCCTCCCCTCTCTTCAGACGGCAGTCAAAAGCCCCTGATGAAGAGCGGTTCTCAATGCAGTCCCACCCCGTACAGTCCCGTCAGGACATCAGAAAGACATTTAACACGCAAACAAGCCGTAAAAAACATGATGTGCTTCACCTGTCAGCCAGGAGGAAGTGATGTCATGTCGACTAGAGGACTGTACTGAACATTAATAAGATATCTCCTAAATTAAAAGACCATGCTTCCCAACACTGATGAGTTAAGGCAATCTGTGTTTTAGTTGCATTACGGTAAGCCCTAACATGTCCTGAATGAGTTATGGGACTAAATAATATTAATAGCCTGGAATGTGAAATGATATCATATACTTATATTTTTTGGAAATATAATGATCATGATTAACATATTAACAGTTCTTTAATAAAATAATTTAATTAATTTAATAAATCATAACTAAAAATTTTACAATGCAATATTAAAATAAAATAAAGTTAAATTAAGTTAAATAAAATAAAATTTAAATAATAAAATAAAAATAAAATAAATTTAAACAAATAAAATATAAAGTTAAATAAAATACAGTAAAAATAAAAAAATAAATAAAATAAAATATATAGAAATTAAGTTAAATAATATACAATACAATAAAATAAAATATAAAGTTGAATAAAATAAAATAAAAATATAAAAGACAATGCGAAAAAAATTCTCTACTTTTTAAAAAAATTGTCAAAATTGTATAAAAAAAACATTTCTGCATTCAAGTGTTGATCAAAAACCAATAAATAGTTTATTTGTATTTTTTTCGCTTCTTTATTTTGATATATAACATGGTCCTATTGAGGGCTGTCAAAATGAGGTGAAAATCAAAAAAAAGGCTAGTAACCTTTCTTTGGAAAAAAAAAAAAAAAAACTCTTTCCCCACCATACAATGTGTTACTATTGTTCTGGGACGCATGCAAACATTTGGAAAGGTCACTAAAATATCAGCAAAGTTTTCTATTCAAAACCATCACACCTGCACAAATAAGATTTGATACAATTTGTGGACACAGATAAAAATGTGAACTGAACATACTGTAGGACACAATAGCTTTTCACTGCTTTTTACGCAATAGATTTATCATATTACTGTAGATGATAGTGGTTTCGTAGTGGTTCGATAGTGGTTTAACATGTAGAGTCTCTAAATGAAGTCTCTATTTGAAATATTAAAATATTTTTCTATATATATGCAATAAAATATTGTCTTTAATGTGATAAAAAGGTAAACCAGAGAAGAAAAAAAAAGGAAAAAAAAATAAAAATAAAGATAATTTCTGTCAAATTGGGCCAAAAATAATATAATAAAATAAAATATATAGCAAAACAAAATAAATAAATGATTAAAAATAAAATACCAAACAAAAATAATAAAAAATAAATTAAATAAAAATAAAATATAACAAAAACAATAATAAACAAATAAATAAATAAAATAACAAAACATAATAAATAAATAAAACAAAATAATTAATAGATAAATAAATAAAATAAAAATTAAATATAACAAATAAATAAGTAAAATAAAACAAAACAAAAGTAATCAAATACAAATAATGTAAAGTAAAATAAATAAAATAAAATGTTTTTTCATGCTAAAGTAATGAAAACATCTAAAATACACATTTAAGTGTTTAATTTGTCACACTTTATCAATATATTTCTACACTTCAATTATAATATATATATATTTAAAGGTCATCAACATAAGTCACCAGTCTTCCACTTAAGCAGCTCTTATACATCAAACCTTACAGTTCAATTCATAAATTCTCAAGGTTTTCACAAAGAGATATTTTCATAAATTATATCCTTGACTATATACCCAATATACTTTTTATACTGTTTGAGCTATTTTCTGAATTTTAGAGTGATCAAGAGATTTGTTAAAAACTGAAAATAAAGAGTTTTGAGTTGTGAATTTGACTCCAATGTTAAAATATTAAACATAACTTTTAGAGGTATCCCAGAACTATAGTGGGAACAACTTCTTCATTCTCTTTACACCTGCAGTGTCAAAAAACTGGTCTGCATTTTCAGAAGATTGAGTTAAATTAAATTTGACTAGAATAGAGAACTTTCAGGCCGTCTGCTGGGGATTTGGGGGCTTTTTTTTGGTCCTCTTTCAGAGCAATTGGGACCATTCAGTGGTTCTGAATGAGAAACGGATCAGTGCAAACACAGTCTCCAGTTCAGACATGACATCATCTCTTTTATGGCTCTCCAGGACATGAATTGTGTGTGTGCCTGTGTGTGAGAGTGAGAGAGAGTGAGAGAGAGAGAGTGAGAGAGAGAGAGAGAGAGAGAGAGAGAGAGAGAGAGAGAGAGAGAGAGAGAAATTGTGTGAGTGTGTATGAGAGAGAAAAAGCTTCTTAGTGCCATTTCCTGATAACAAAACCAGTGTGTGTGTGTGTGTGTGTGTGTGTGTGTGTGTGTGTGTGTGTTTCTCTATAAATCACATTAAAGTGGGGATTGGAAACCTTTACACCGACAACTGTAGTCAAACTAATAATTTGTGGAGTGTCATAATCTGGCTAAACTAATGAACTAAAGCCTCAGGGAATGTGGGAAAGATTTATGTTTTAGACAAAACGTTGGCGACGCTCGGAATGTTAAATTAAAATGTAAAGAATACGACTTTTATAAATGGGAAAATGTATTTTAGTATGATTAGGGAATTCTTACTGCTATATTCTTACTATTGTAAAGCTTTCAGATATTATACTTTTACTATTTTGGTGAAAGACTTCAGTTATTTTGGATTAAGAAATTAGTCATCTTAATAAAAACACTTTATTAATAAAGAATGGTTATGATATTATCGAGATTGCATTTTAACCATATGACCCAGCCCTACCGTAATCTATATGTGTGAATGAGTGTGTATGGGTGTTTCTCAGCACTGGGTTGCAGCTGGAAAGGCATCCACTGTGTAAAACATATGCTGGATAAGTTAGCGGTTTATTCCGCTGTGGTGACCCCAGATGAAGGGGCTAAGCCAAAGGAAAATGAATGAATGAATGAAGACAATTTTAATGTTAGCTCCAGAAATAAACACTATTATCCAATCACTTAACTTGACTAGTTAACCAAAGTAATCTAGTTAAGCCTTTAAATTGCACTTGAGCTGAATATTTATGTCTAGCAAAAATACTATTCATTCATTTTCTTTTCGACTTAGTCCCTTTATTAATCTGGGGTCGCCACAGTGGAATGAACCGCCAGCTTATCCAGCATTAGCTTTATGCAGCGGATGCCCTTCCAGCTGCAACCCATCACTGGGAAACACGTACACACTTATTCACACACACATACACTTCGGAAAATTTTGCCTACCCAATTCACCTGTACTGCATGTCTTTGGACTGTGGACGAAACCCACACGAACGCAGAGAGAGCAAAAATACTAGTAAAATGTTATGTACTGTCTGTCATCATGGCAAAGACAAAAATATTGTTATGTAATTGTGTTTTAAAATTGTGTTTAAGAATCTTCTCTCCATTAACAATCACTCTGGAAACATTACTAATAGAATTACAATTTCACAGGAGGGTTAATCAGCTGTAAATAATATGCAAACAGAAAGTAAAATCATTCAATAAAATAATTCTCAATCCTCAAAGTTTTTCAACGGCACAATCCAGACCCATCCGGTTGTGATCAGCACATCACACAAGCTTCAGCGGAAACCGAACACCTCAAAAAACATGTTTTCAGGCCTTGATCCTGATCTGACCACACACAGCACCTGGAAACTCACAGCTCATAAAGCTCTGTGGCAAAACTGCGGTTTTCACTCTCCTCTCGGCAAATGACAGTGTGACAAATTTACAGCCCGCGAGGCAGTTAAACACATTCGGCACTCGGCGTTCTGCCTGTCAGCCGAGAGCAAGTACGCATCCACCTTTTTAGCCCGTTAGAACCGCAGCAGCAGGGCCACCAAAACGCTCACACAGAATAACAATGTTCCCTTCCTTCCTCTCGAAATCAGTATGTTACAAGCAGCGTGGCTCATTAGAGACACTAAGCAGAGCCAAATCTTTTCTGATGCTCCATAATAAACACAGACGCAAAAATTAAAGCTCCTTAAAATAAATTATGCTGCAAAAGGCTAATTTAAAAATGGAGTTCGAATCATAACCAGTTTGGTAAATTCGTTAGATGAAAACCACAACCACAAAGGCTTAGTCCCTTTATTAATCAGGGGTCGCCACAGCGGAATGAACCACCAACTTATCCAGCATATGTTTTACACAGCAGATGCCCTTCTAGCTGCAACCCATTACTAGGAAACATCCATACACACTCATTCACACACATATACTACAGCCAATTTAATTTATTCAATTCACCTATACAACATGTGTTTGGACTGTGGGGGAAACTGGAGGACCCGAAGGAAACTCACGCCATCACAGGGATCACAGTGTGCAATCTCCACACAGAAATGCCAACTGACCCAGCCGGGACTCGAACCAGCGATCTTTTTCAAGTGAGGCCACAGTGCTCACCAATGAGCCACCGTGTCACGCAAGTTCAAGTTCATAGTGATATTAAAATGAAACTGGAAAGGTAAAGAGTGTTTTCAAAGGTACAGAAGCCCAGAGAGGTCATGTTCATAGTGTTAAAAGCTTGACAATGTCATTACATGACCAATATATCCCGATTTCAAATAGCTACAATACAAATTACAGTTCGCAAATAGCTTAAGGTTTACAGTAAACAACATACTTTGTAGAAATTCTGTAAATTAAACTGCACAACCTAAAAGAAATTATGTTAATCAAGAGGATAAGATTGAGGAAAGGATTCATTATGGATGTGACACCTCTCCATTATGGATGGTACAGATGTGAAATTGGTGCATGTGTGACTTTGGGAAAACAAATATAATGGTTTCAAAACCTCGACAGAGACATTTGGATATTTTTTACTGTAACTGTACTGTAAAATACAAGCCTACACAAAAAACCTAGAAAGGTTTTCGCTATTTTTATGGTGAGGTTAACATTTGCATGGAATTTCTCTTGACCTGATGGGGTCAATTTATCAATTTACTTGACCTGCATTAAATGAAAACACCAAGCTGAATCTTGCATAACTTTAAATATGAAGTTGAAATATGGTAAACCTCTTTTACTCAAGTAACAGTAACATAATAATCTGTTGGCATGACTTATTGGTCATTTATTTCTTCAGACTACATTTCTACAATGTAAAAATATGTCTGCCTTCAATTTTTAAGTTAAATTACCTTTACAAGTCACTTCAACTTACATCAATTAAACAGAGTTAAAACAGCAAGATAGAATTTAACTTAAAACTTATAACTTAAAAAATAAAGTTGAAAAATGATTAACATTAACAAAGTAACAAAAAATTTTTTTTATTATTTTTGATCTGATCATTTTTTTACTGTGATACTATAAAAACACATGACCTGACAGGATATCTATTTTTTGCTGTACGATATATAGCACCAAAATAAATTGTGATAAACGATATTATTGTCATATTAGGACCATTTTATGCCACTCATTATATAATGCCAGAATGACAATAAAATATCATCACAATGCTTGTACAGTCTTCATTTAATCAATTATAGTAATTTTAATAATGTAATAATTAGTCATTGGAATCAGAATGTGAAAATGCATAACCTAAATAAATAATAATAATAAATGTTAACAAAAACACGCTGCAATATCTGCTAACAGATCTATTTTCAGTTGTCAGACACCCACATGAAAATATACTGTAGTAATTTTAGTAAACACTAAAGTGTTTTTTAACCATACTAACACAGACACCTCCAATAGAGATAGAAATGTTGCTAGAATTGGTTATGTATGGGCGATGTATAATGCGTCACCAAAAATTATTGAAGTCATGTCCATGTGTTGTGCGATAGGTCCATATATTATTGATTATTGTGATAAGCCCATGTACGAAAAGAAAAATAAACATGAAGCTGGCACTATACACAGTTTTACGCAATTTCCCTTAAAAATTTTATTAAAGTTTACAATTATTGTACATAATTAAATTCAATTGTATTCATATTTAAGACTTCATCTACTTGACTCCCTCTCTATATAGTGAATATCAGAAACAGTAAAAATAGTGTAAAGGTAATTACAATAGAAATCGTGAAAATTACGAAAATAGCATTGAGAAAATCAAGTAGTAAAGAATTAGAGAAAGCGTCCTAGAAGAAAAACACCAAAGTATTAAAAAAATATACAGTTGAAGTCAAAATTATTAGCCCCCCTAAATTATTAGCCCCCCTGTTTATTTTTCCCCAATTTCTGTTTAACAAAGAGATGATTTGTTCAACACATTTCTAAACATAATAGTTTTAATAACTCATCTCTAATAACTGATTTATTTTATCTTTGCCATGATGACAGTACATAATATTTGACTAGATATTTTACAGGACACTTCTATACAGCTTAAAGTGACATTTAAAGGCTTAACTAGGTTAATTAGGTTAACTAGGCAGGCTAGGGTAATTAGGCAAGTTATTGTATAACGATGGTTTGTTCTGTAGACAGTCGAAAAAAAAATTTGCTAAAAGGGGCTAATAATTTTGACCTTAAAATGGTTCATAAAAAAAACATAAAAACTGCTTTTATTCTAGCCGAAATAAAACAAATAAGACTTTCTCCATAAGAAAAAATATTATCAGACACACTGTGAACATTTCCTTGCTCTGTAAAATATCATTTGGG
This sequence comes from Danio aesculapii, assembly GCF_903798145.1. Classification (NCBI taxonomy): domain Eukaryota; kingdom Metazoa; phylum Chordata; class Actinopteri; order Cypriniformes; family Danionidae; genus Danio; species Danio aesculapii. Next base: position 37,883,724 of record NC_079444.1, read on the forward strand.
AAATATTTAAAAAATAAAAAAAAATAAAAATAAATCAAAGGGGGGCTAATAATTCTGACTTCAACTGTATGTAGTATTTGCATATTATACATATTTACAGGTTCTACATGTATGAATGTATACTATATATGTATATATGAATATATAAATCCTTTATATGAATACGAAATTGCAAACGAATATATACATCTACAAAATTGCATTCAAATGTCAAATGTGCACTTTAAAATGCTATTAAATGGTAAATACATAGTTGTTAAGGCTTTTTTTTTACATTTTAAAAATGTGTTTTCATGTTTTAATGAATTATTAACCATCCTGTATATATATTTTGCTCCAATTTCTGTGTAACAAAAAGAAAAAAATTCAACCTTTCTAAACATAATAGTTTTAATAACCTGTTTCTAATAAATGATTTCTTTTATCTCTAACATGATGACAGAACTTAATATTTTACTAGATTTTTTTCAAGATACTAGTATTCAGTTTAAAGTGACATTTAAAGACTTAACTAGGTTAATTAGGCAAGTTTGGATAATTAGGCAAGTCATTGTATCATGATGGTTCGTTCTGTAGACAAATCAAAAAAGGGGGCCAATAATATTGACCTCAAAATGGTTTTTAAAATTAAAAACTGCTTTCATTCCAGCCAAAATAAAACAAATAACAAAAATAAAAAAATACTATAGGAAATACTGTGAAAAATTCCTTGCTCTGTTAAACATCATTTCTGAAACATTTGTGCTAATAATGAGCTAATACTTTTGACTTCAACTATGTAAACACCTGCTTGTTCTTCTCCTGGTTTCTAGTAAGATGGATTGATCTCAGGTGACACAACACAAATAGGTTTTCCCTCAGCCTGATCCTGAAACTAGATGGACTGAACTGATAGTTTAAAACTGAGGACTGGGTATGATGGGAGGAGGAGATCAGTTGTGTTTTTTAAACAGCCCGGCCATCAACTTGATGTGCCCTCAAGAAACTTTAATATAGCACAGCAAAGAGCCAAAAATAGCCCATTCGCCACAAAGACTTCAGAGGCCCTCATTAAGAAGGTGTGTGGATCTGCTACTTCAGAGGATAGTGACCTACATACCTAAAATAGAGAACTAGATTCAGTCGTGGCCCCTCGCTCGCTCTCTCTCTGTGCTCTGTTGACAACTACACTGCAGATTTTCACCTTTACACACACACACACAAAATGGCCTGGATACCATACACAGCATTACAACCAGAGCGGAGCTGAAATACTCGACTCCTTTGCCTTTTCATCCTTGTCTTTTTTCTTTCGGTGCATTCCCTGTTTTTCATGCCTGTGGCTGTGCTTTGAAACAGCACTTTAGAAGAGAAAGCCAAGCGATAATGCCTGTCCAAACATCTCATTTCTGTGACACACAGGGTCGTCTGAGGGGGCAAGTAAAAAAGGTGAAGCGAGGCTTTTCCTCAACAAAAAAGACAATTTACAAGACTCGGGCCGTGGAGGAACAGGTGAAGTGGCAGAGCATCAGACAGACATGATGTCTTTCTTAAAGAAAATATACACTGAATAATGTGAATAAAGACCAACAGCCATGTTTCACACTGACAAGAAATACAAAATAAAATAATTAGACAAAGAAAGGATGTACCAACAAGCCAAACTGACTGAAAAGCAGAAATACATCACAACAAAAACTTGACAAGGGAATGAGCAATTTTGGGATTAATTGTGTATAAATATATATATATATATATATATATATATATGTGTGTGTATATATGTGTGTGTGTGTATATATATAAGTTTGTAAGCAGCATATTTATTAACAGAGACTACATTTAGACTATTTAGACTACATTTTACAGTATAGGGCTGCTCAATATATCGTTTCAGTATCGCGATATGAGACTCTGCTTTAGTCATATTGTAGAATTTACATATTTTGCATTTAATTACTGAATCTCAATATCGTTAGACTCCATTTATTTTATTTGTTCTATTGTTTCATCTGTGCTTTAATTTGTTGATTTTATTTTGTATATATTAAGTTATATATTTTTATATATTTTATGCAGATGCATTCCCCACTAGACATGGGATGATAACCGTTTTCAAGGTTTACCACGGTTTGGAAAAGTCAAGGTTTTAAAACAGCGAAAATGTTCTGTTATACCGTTCCTAATGTATATGTAAGGATATTTAATGTATTTTTTTTTTTTTGTAAAGAAATCTGTGTTTTTGAAACTAATAAAGAGAAACTGAAATCAATGACTTATTTGAACTATTTAGCTTGACATGTTTACTGTTAAAAAACATTATAAATGTTTCTTAAAATAAAATAAATTGTGTTATTTGTTTTGTTTTGTTTGTTTTACACAGACATTTAAAAAAATAATTTATTTTAGAGCACAATCACAATACCATAATCCCTTGAAACCATGGTATTTTTATTCAGGGTTATCATACCGTCAGAAACGTATGCCTACTCCCCACACAATCATCCCTCTAAATTGAAGACAAATTGAGTTTTTAATCATTTTGAGAAATTATATTCATACTGCAATAAACATTGCAGAAAAAAAACAATCGTAATGTGAGTTTTTTCCCAAAATGGTGCAGCCATAGTACAGTATACATGTTAAAAACTAATTATTAAATTTAAGCAACTCTAACATTCAAGTATTCATATTCTATTAGAAATTTAGATTCCATAAATGTAGCCTTAATAAAATTGCTGCTTACAAAGTTAAACAAAAAAAGTCTACACACACACACACACACACACACACACACACACACACAGTCAAGCCCAAAATTGCTCATACCGTTGGCAAATTTGTTTAAATATAAATACAAGGGAAGAACACATTTTTTTACCACAACGATGAGTCTTGTGCACCATCTTATTGTCTTTTGGGAGATGTGTGTGTCATTTCCAGATAAAAAATTTTTTGCCAGGGATATGAATAATTTCAGGCTTGATTGCATATATATATATATATATATAATATATATATATATATATATATATATATATATATATATATATATATATATATATATATATATATATATATATATATATATATATATATGTATATTTATTAGACACACACACACACACATACATACATATACACACACACAAAATAGCTTTTAAAATATTTGTACAACTGTAAAGACATTTTTAAAACGGTTTTATGGATATGAATTACAGTGCTCAGCATAATTGAGTAAGCCCCATTTTGAAAATTAACATCATTATCTATCCATTTCTCAGTGAATATAGGCAATGTATATTGGTGCATTTAAACAAAACAGATTTAATAAACAGATATGTTTATTAAAATAATATTTTGTCACCAAACATATTTAGAAATTGAAAGATAATACAATTAAAGTCATGCAAAATATTACAAAAAAAAATTACAACCAACAAAATTTCAACAATTTTCCTATTTTTTTGCTTCTCTTGATTTTTTCTTTTTAAAATTTTTATTTAATATTTTTATAACATACATTTGGGTGTACTATAGTTTTTGGATCTTAAGTGATTTTGTTAGATAAGCTCCAGATTTGGCTTCAGTACTGACTAATGTACAGTATATGCACAAAAATATATTGCATAGCCTCCTATTAAAAATATGAATTTAAAAAAGAGATTTGTGAGGGGTGCACTTATATCTGCTGAGCACTGTACATCACATACAATGTTTTTAATTTCTTTTCAGCTTAAAGCTACTCTAAGCTGCCAAGCAATAAATCAATAACTTGCTTAAATGCAGTCTATAAAATGGTAATCTGGTCATTTTTATGAATATTAATTACATCACATACAATGTTTTTAATTTCCTTTAAAGTTAAAGCTAGTTTCCATGAAGAAATAAATCAATAACTTGCTTAAATACAGTGTATAAGCAACACTGATTCAATCCCCCCATAAGCTATGAGCACGTAACAGCGCGAGCGGCTCTCCGTACAGTCCTTCCAACAGTTTACGCAAAGTTTCTCACTCTCAGCCAAGTTCAAGCACACAGTCATGTCCCACAACTTCCCAAGGCAACAGCAGAGGATTTACAAAAGCTCATATACAGACTATATGTGTACACACACACAGCAGTGATGCCTCTGGCCATGACCCTGTAACTCAGCAGCGATTCAAAAGCACAAAGCTCTCTTTTCATGCAAACCTGCCTGAGTTTTCGGTCTTACAGCAAACAGAGTTCTTCACGATTTAGAGAAAGCCGTACAGAACGACACACAAAATGCAAACAATTTACTCTACGATCCTTTGTGTCTATGCAACTTCAGCAAAACAAAACAGCAAAGTACTCACAGAGAAGCACGAGCGTCGGGCCTTGTGAAGGAAAGAATCCGACTTGTTCTGGTCCGTTTCGCGTTCGGCCAAGCTATAAAAATCTCCGGAGCTGCGGAGGCTGGCGAAGCAGCCCGAGGGCCCCGGGGAAAACAGCCTGCCTCGCGCTACCTGTGAGGCTGGGAAACCGGCTTCTGTGTGGGGAGCAGCTGTTCCCTCCACCACCTCCTCCTCCCAACCGCAGCACTTCTGTACAACCACACAAAAGCGGACGGAGCACGGCTGCCTCCTCCCAGCAATCGCACAAGCGCAGACGAGCCGAGCTCAAAGGCTGCCGGTCAGAGAGGCAGGTATTTAGTTTGCACCGTTTTCTAGTTTGGGCTTCGTTTTTTTTTTCCAGAGTGGGAGGGGACAAGCTCAAAAAGCTTCTAGGCGAGGAAACGGCACATAATCCCTAACGGCAGAAACTTCCTACTGGTTGGTAATAAGCAGGACGTCCCCTGTCTGAGGGAGCAGGAATGCAAGGCCCGCTTTCAAAGAGGCCCAGTTACAAACAGGGCACAAAGTCACTTCAGCGTGACCCGGGGGTCAGACACGGCAAGTGCGCGTATATATGTGTGTGTGTGTGTGTGTGTGTGTGTGTGTGTTTAAGCAGGCAGAACCGCTAAACAGACGTGTGTCTAGAGAAAGTATGGCAGTGGTGAAACAAGAGAAGAGAGTTGTGGAGATTTTAAACCCACTGAACCCTTCTGAGGACTCGATGTCTTTCTGTATTCTTTACTCTTCTTCACTCAAAAAAATATTTGATATAACTACTTATTTATAATGAGCTGAATCAACAATTCTTGAGGGTTTTTGTGGGATAACTTAATTGTTTTATGTTCCATCAACTCAAATTTGTAAAATCAATTAACTTAATTGATTTGTGTAGGGACAACATGAATGAGTTGTGTGGAACCCTGCATATTTTACAGTGTTTGATTATTGGACAACTATATTTAAAATTCTGTCCGATGCATATAATAAAGACACCAGGCCTAGTTTTGTTTTTGGAGTACTTGAAGTACGAGGTGCAGTCATATCCAATAATTATCGAGACGCTTATGCCTTCACGGCTCGGAGAAGAACATTGCTTGATTGGAAATCAAATAAACCACCTTCAGTTTCACTCTGGTTTAGTGATATGATGCTGTTTTTAAGATTGGAGAAAATTAAATAATAGGGAAAATAAAAAGGTCTATGCTTTAAAGGATAAAGCAATCAAACTTTGTTTAATACTTTCTCACTGTATGATCAAAACTCTGCGACTATGTAAATATTTAATTTATCTTTTTTGTATTTTCCATTAAAAAATATATATAACAATAAAAAAGTGGTCAAATCTTTGTATGTATTATTTCACCTTGTTCTTCCTTCAATCAAAAAAAAAAAACAATCGTCAAAATGATACTTTATCAAAACAAATCTATGCTCACACTTTATTTTAAGGTTCAATTCTTGCTTAAAACAAACAATTATTTATGACTTTTGCTTCAATAAACTCCTAATTTGCTGCTTATTAATAGTTTTAGTTTGGGCAGGATTAGAAACACGTATTTAAAAGCAGTGGTCTCCAACCTTTGTATCACTGTGGACGAGTCAACGATTGAGAATTTTACCATGGACCGGGATGGGGGGTGGGGAGCTTGGAGTTTCTCAGAGGATGACGAGCTGACAAAACATTGCTGTCACTCTGATACAAGTTATTTATGGAGAACATAAAGCAATGCAGTGTTTGGGTGTTCTGAGTTTGTCTGAGCGTATCACCGAAAAGTGTATATGCCATACAAGCTGAAGCTGATCCGTCAGTTCTTGTTAATTCTTCAATAATGAGCCATACTATTATAATCAAGGTGAATCTTTTCTTTCTCCACTTTATCAATCTTATTGTCCCCTTTTTTATTTATTTATTTACTATTATTTTATTTAGTTTATATTATTATAATTTGTCTTTCCTCTTTTATATATCCTAAGGATGTTTTTTGTTAATTACACTACCTCACAAAATTCCTGTTGTTGATCCTAGTTGTAAGAGCAACAAATAATAACTTGACTTCTAGTTGATCATTTGGAAAAGTAGCAGAAGGTCGATTTTTCTGATGAATCAGCTGTTGAACTGCATCTCAATCATCACAAATACTGCAGAAGACCTATTGGAACCCGCATGGACCCAAGATTCTCATAGAAATCAGTCAAGTTAGGTGAAGGAAAACTCATGGTTTGGGGTTACATTGAATACGGGGGCGTGCGAGAGATCTGAAGAGTGGATGACAACATCAACAGCCTGAGGTATCAAGACATTTGTGCTGCCCATTACATTACAAACCACAGGAGAGGGCAAATTCTTCAGCAGGACAGCGCTCCTTCTCATACTTCAGTCTCCACATCCTCTTCACAAGTTCTTGAAAGCAAAGAAGGTCAAGGTGCTCCATGATTGCCCAGCCCAGTCACCGAATAAGAACATTATTGAGTAAGTCTGGGTTGGAGGTATTGAAGATGAATCCAAAGAATCTTGATGAACTCTGGGAGTCCTGCCAGAACGCTTTCTTTGCTATTCCAGATGACTTTATTAATAAGTTATTAGAGTCATTGCAGAGATGTATGGATGCAGTCCTCCAAGCTCATGGGAGTCAGACACAATATTCATTCTGTTTCCACTGCACCATGACTTTATAATCTATACTGGACATTATTTCTGTTAAGTGACAAGACTTTTGTCTAAGCAAAGTCAGACCTTACTGTCCTAATTAAATAATTAAAAATCAAGGCATGATCATATTTTATTTTGGTAATCTAGAGGCCTTTACCTTTCACATAAGCCACTTCTGATACAAAATTATCAACTAGAAGTCAAATTATTATTACATGGATAGCCGACAAGACTTTTGTCAGGTAGTGTGCATGTATTTACAACCATTGAAAAAGTTAGAAATTGATGGATGAAAAAAAATTACACTCTATTGTACTCTATGCAATGTTGTATTCTTTAATAAAAATAAGTTACTTGTCCAGTGAAACATGCAACTTATTTTTACATTTCTAAATTTGGCTGCTGCTTGTATCCAAACTGACTTGCATGTCAACAGTTTTATCAAAGCCATTAGTCTACCCACAGGAATGCTCTATTGCAATTTGATGAGGTCATGTGATTACACTGCACCTTACCACTTCTGAAAGGCCTTAAATCTTTACTAGTGGAGGAAATGTGTTCAGTGTTTTTCATCACCTTCTCCAGGAGCTGTTAAACTGCAGATATCAGCTGCCATGTTGGCCGGGTCACTCGAGGAGAGGCGAGTGGAGAATGTGGAGAATTCAAATCATGTTTAACGAGGCTGTGGGTCTTTCACTCACGTTACCGTTTCAAGTGTCTGTAGAGGAAAAAAAAATATTAAAAAGTATAAAATAAAGACTTACAATTGGCAATGGGGTATATGCACACAGACTTTTAATTTCAGCCGGCCAGCCTCAGCACTTCAGGTGAACTGTCTTTCCATTCTAAAATCGACACATTTAATAGGGGTGTCAAAATTGATTGTTTCTTTAGTGCACCGCGATGCAGACGCGGACAATTCGGTTATTACATACTGACGTCATTTATCTCATATACGCTATGTTGCCATAGCTGACTATGGCGAGGGAAGCAACCGCAAGTATTTACAACGCTCCAACTACTTAAAAACTGTGCACAATTTCACTGCATGTGTGTTTGCTGGATCAGTCTTCCACTGACACTTACAGCAGAATCACCTATTTCACTGCGATTGAGAGAATGAGAGTAAACTCCATTTCTCTCTCTCACTGTGGCCCATTTGACCTGCTGGCATCACTTTTCCACTCTCTGCTGTTACAGCGATACTTCTGGATACAGACACGAGCGCGTGTCTGCAGAGTTTTCTCCACCGTGTCTATCATGGATCAGCTGTGATCGCCGCTGCCGCTTATCAGTGTTTAAACAAGGCTTTACTCATCTGCGAAGAGTGCCCGTGCGTAGAGCCAATCGCAGCCCCTTCAGTTGAGCACGTGACCAATCAAAGGGGTGTGAGAAAGAACTTGCTAATCAGGATTCAGAAAGCAAGCGGGATATTTACATTTGTTTATTTGCTATAAATGCTCGTGTTGTTTAAAGGCAGTATATATATCTGACTGTTTGTATTAAAGGACAAAATTGTATTAGAAATAATATATAAATATATTTATACATTTTAATACAAGAATTGCTGCTGCTGAAGAAAATATAAAAGTGTGTATGGAAAGCATCGTCAATGCACCGAATCGATGACATGATAATCGTAACCGAACCGTGAGACCAGTGTAGGTTCACACCTCTAACATTTAGGATCTGACAAGATGCAGTGAATTAAATTCCATTTCCCCCCCATCATGTCTTAAAAATATGAGTTTACTTTAATACAGTATTTTCAATGGAGTTTCTGCGCTCGCCTGCTGCTCCTGAAGGTGCTAGTGGTTACAAAGTGTTTCATTTCATTTTACGCTTGAACAACTAAATGAATGCATAAGTCTATTTAACTGAATGTATTTTAATGACGTTATAACATCAATGCTGTAAAAGCAACCTTATGAAACTGAAAACAGTTAAGTCACATTAAGCTTTCACAGGAAGTTCATCATTGGCTAAAAAAACACTAGCTGTGCATATAGCCCATTGAATTCATTTTAAACACATGGAAACAGTTCCTATACATGGTCAGCTAAGAGCATACTTCCCAACACTCCCTTTTTACCGGGAGTCTCCCGTATTTCAGACCCATCTCCCGTTTTGTTCAGTCTCCCGGAAAACTCCCGAAATTTAACCTGCCGCCACTCTTCCGCCTCAACATACAAATCCCCCCCACCCACCCTCCCCCTATGCATCCCGGATTTTCAAAGTCAAATGTTGGCAAGTATGGCTAAGAAACTATTAAACTGAGTCTAACACTGATATTGAAGCACAATGTTTAAATCAAAACCATTAAAAAGTTAATGAAATAAGAAAGCCTTGAAAAATTAGACATTTTTAATCAGGATAAAATGACAATGCAAACAGACATATTACTGCTGTTAAAATAAACCATAAATATTAAATACAAAACCATTTTTACTTAAATCTGATGGTATTTAAAAATGTTTTATATTAAATCAAAACCACCAAATAAAGTTAGCAATGGATTAAAAAAACCTTAAAAACTAAGCATTTAGACATTTAAGATAAAATGACACTCCAATGCAAACAAACATACTATTAAAAACAAACCACAATTAATAAATACAAAAGAATTTTTACTGAAATCTAATAGGATTTAAAACAAAATTTATATTAAAACCAAAAAGTAATAGTAAAGGTGTTGGGACTAATGCATTACAAGTAACGTGAGATATGAGTAACAAGTAAAGTAACGCATTACTTTAAAAAAAAAAAGTAATAATATTTGAGTTACTTTTTAGTTTAATGAATTAGCTTTTAAAAAAAAAAAAGTTGAATTAGAATTAGTCACAATGAATCATGCAGTCGATGAGAGAATGTGTTCATTACTGAAGGCATCGATGAAAAGGTAAAGGTTATTGTCTTAATGGACTGTGATTTTACGCAAGACAAATAGTACACAAGTAGCAGACATATTGCTTTAAACTTTCAAGTTCTGAAAGAGATCAACCAACCCTCAGCCAGGTCAGAAAAAGTAACGCAAAAGTAACGTAACACATTACTTACCATAAAAAGTAAATAATGCAACAAGTTTTGTTTTTTTGTTGTTTTTTTTTTTTGGGGGGGGGGGGGGTGGGGGGGGGGATCTCTACATTGTAATGTATTACTTTCAAAAGTACCTTTCCTCAACACTGGTAATAAACATGGTTATTAATAAGAGTCAACTCAAACTGATATGCCCTCCAATATTTTACTAGGAAAATGCTACATTTAATTTCTCTCAAAGGGAGCAAATTACTCAAATGAAAACAAAGTTAAAAAATTATATACATTCCTTGAACTTATCCAACCAGATTAGATAATGTTTTCATATGGTAGCTATCAGTGTAAAATAATCAGAACCTTTTGCATGAAGAAAAAATTATTTTGTTTGGAAATTGTGATAAAAAATAATGAATTCTTTGTCAAAAAACGACATTACTTATTTTCTGGAAATAATGAAGTAAAACCAAAATGTTTGCAGAGCTCAAGCAGACTACACAGCAGTCATTTCTGAGCACACAATATAAGATTTAAGCCAAGACTTATTTAAAAACTCATTTATTCATTTTCTTTCTAGCTTAGTCCCTTTATTAATCTGGGGTCGCCACAGTGGAATGAACCGCCAACTTATCCAGCAAATGTTTTCCACAGCAAATGCCCTGACACCTACAGAGTCAGTGAAGGACCACAGACACCAGCATTGGGAAATGTGGAGGTTTTTTTTTTCCCCCATACGGCGTCCGATATCAAATACCATTAAAACAACACTCTTCCAGCAGTTCATACTCACATCCAATATCTCGTTTGTCACAGGGGGCATGCATGAAATGTTCTTGAATGGAAATGAAAGTGCCAAACTGCAGTTAAAGTTGACAAATTGAATATGAAACACCCCAAATTACATGAAACTCCGGAGGAAATGTGGATAGCGTGGAGACGTAATGATGTTAATCAAACTACATGCTATAACATGTAAAACAGATTCATGAAAGGAACATTCAAAAAGCGACTCATGTAAACACCTTAATCTTATTATTGTCTTATTCAGATTAAGGCAAATCATTTGATTACTGATGTCCATGTAAACGTAGTCAATGTTTATTCTAGATATATGAAAGATGACATGAAGGATTTGGAACAGGCTCAAGGGAAAACAAACTCCCACTTCTGTTAAACTGCCAAACAGCCACAGAAATCAATACTCTCAAAATGCACAAATATATCTAAAAGACCATCTCTAAGTTACTTGGCAAAGAATCAATTGCCATCTGAAAAAGCGAGGGATACAGAAAGAGAGAGATGGAGAGATTGACGGCCACGTCAGAGGTAAGTGAAACTCTGGATCCCGTCCAGGGTTGAAATGACCTAAGAGCTATTCATCCAGCTCATGGCATATTTCCTGTAATCAGAGAATTATGGTGATTGAAAGTGATGGTCAGGGTCAGCGCTAATGCACTATAAAACCAAACGAAGAGCTGGGAAACATGGGGACCGATCAAAAGGCCCCAACCGTGCAATCCCGTAACTAGGACAAAGATAGTGAAGAGAGATGATCCTCCATCAGTGATGCCGCTCCAACTCCTGAGGCCGAATCACTCATTTGGAGGGCCTTAGAAAAGCTTTACAGCTAACTCATTATCATGTGATGTCACACTGCTTACTCACCTGTGATTGGTCATAGAAGGGAGAGATTTCTTGAGGGGATGTGATTGGCTGTGGGCTCCTGGTAACAGTGCGGCCTATGCAGAGACAGACCCCAGCTTGTCTCTTATTTGTCAAATGATGGGAATCTTGTTCAGCCAGCTGCGTTTCCATGGAAGAGGCACCTTGAGAGGGTCCCGAAACCACCCGGAGCCCCCCTAACTCTCTCAACCTGATGCCCCCGTCCCGACCCGTCTCACTATAACAGCGCACCCCGCTGGGCTGCAGTGTCTGGGCTAAAATGTCGGTCTCTGACACCCAGACGCCAGCCGCTCCAAGAGAGCATCATTAAACACCAAGGAAAGAAACGAATGGGCTGGCAATTCCACCTCATTTTTCTTCGCTCTTTCTTGCTTTTATTAGTGTTTTTTTTTTTCTTCTGGAGATGGCGTGATTCTGTTCTCAAGCTTTAGCACACTAAAGAGACAACCGTTGATTGATATTCAGTTCAGGAAGGGACAAAAAGAAAAACTCTTGGAGAAAAAAAAAATATCTCCATTGAATGGCTTTGAACAGAATGTCCTCTCTCGCCGGGTTCTCAGAGAACAGCCTCTGGCCGCCTCAAGGGAGCGTGGATATTTTAGCAGCCGCTTACACTCTGTATCCACTCCTGCTTCCGAATTTCATCGGACAATATCATCCTGTACAGTTTGTATCAGTGAAAAGAACATATTTTTAAATCAAACGCCATGTGCTGCAGTAAACGGCCAATCGCATGGGAATCAACACAGCTAAAAAAGACAATAGAGCGGCCATATTAGTTTAGTTCTAATTTTTACTGCTGAATCAGAGAGAGATCATTCAGCAAATATTAAGAGTTATACCTAAACAGTTTTTTTAAACACCAGATTTACAGCAACTGAGCAAATTATGATGATGCATGGTTGTGTTGCACCTAGGCATGGGCCGGTATAAGATTCTGATTATATTATAACTTTAGATAAAAATATAACGATTAGTATTGTGATTACTGCTCTAAAATATATTATTTTTAAATGTTCTCTGAAGCATAGTGGACTGGTTTTGAAGCACTTCACTACAGATGTTTTTTTGTTAATTTTGTTCTTATTTATAGATATATATTTTAAATTGTAGCCTCTTGAGATTGACTAATCGCAACGTTTTAAATTGCGATTCGATTTCGATTAATTGCACAGCCCTACTAAATAAAATAATTCTTTACTAAACTTAGAAGAGGTACAATTTCTTGTGCCTGATGCAAAGTCACAGGTTTTAAAAACACATGCAAATGATAAACTTTTATTATGGTTAAACTTTTGGCCAATTATAATCCTCAAATATAATCCCAGAATATAAACTCAACATTGCATATGCTGCGATGTGACTATTGCAGACATGCACATTGCGATATCGATGCTGAAACAATACCGTATATTGTGCAGCCCTAGGTCAAACCCTATTCAATTAGCTTATGCTAAGCTGAGCCAAGCTAAAACTGACCCCGCCAGAACAAGAAATCGGCTGAACTTAGGGCTCCACGATTAATCGTATTATCATGATAACGATATTTGTGGCCCACGATCAATAATTAAATATCGTCGCAATTTTACAGTATAAAGATCAAGCCGTTATTTTAATGGGTGGAGTTTACAGATTGTACTGCATTACAAGCATGAGGTGACAGTGTCTAGATTGCAGGTTAGTTTTCATCAATCTGATGCCACTTTTATTATTTACAAGAAAAGAAAACGTAAATAAAAGCTTCAGATAAATTAAACTCCCTTTATAAAAAGACTAGCCTATTTTATGCACTAAATAATGAAATAGATAACTAATTTCCGTCATTTCCCCTTAGACCATGAACTTTATTCTGTTTTAGAATTTCAGTATGTATTTATGATTTTTTCAAATAACAAATATTTGAGCACATTGAAAGTAATTAAATTACCTGTCTTTTGATTAAAAACTTTAATCAATTAACAATCATCCAACACGCGCATCACTCTCATGCCACATTTTCGAGGATAAATTCGCGTCTGAGTGCTGCTTTGAATAGAATAAAATTATTATTAAAGCACATTAAAGACTATTCACATAAAATAAAACATCCACAAAGGTGTATCTTATGGAAAAACACCAATTGATGGCCGCTGCTTTCGGTTTTAAAAGAATCAAGCAGATTAAAAAAAATTAAATCTAATTTGCAGATGAAAAATGACAGGAATTTTGCAAAAGGAAACGATTAAACATATCGAGTGTTAAAAGAACCTTCTACTTTAATATATTCTTTCGACTCCAATACAAAAACTAAAATTATGAACGACGGAGCTTAAAGCTTAAAATGTATATATATATATATATATATATATATATATACATACATACATACATACACACACACACACACACACACAAAGGAATAATCGTCATTATTAATCTTGATTATCATTTTTTTTGTTATCGTGCAGCCCTAGCTAAACTTGGTTCAAGTAAACAGTTTAACTCTAGTAGACTTATAAAAGAAAATAAAAAATAGTGAAGGAACTCACCGATCTGAAAATCTAAACCGGAGACAAAAATTGCAATCGCTGCATGTCTAAAAGAAAGTGACTTTCTACATTATACAAATACGTAAGCAAAAACATGTGACGTTATTCAGTAAAACGATGACAAATGGCCCTACATTATTAAAAGGAGCAGTGATTTAAACGGGCCCCTGCTTTCTGCAATGTATTTGCTAATGTCTCTGTGGACCTCCAGCAGACGCAGAGGGCAGCTGAGCCTTCGATTTTTGACTCGCACGACCAACCACGACCCCCGGTCCCGCCGTGTCAGGTGTCACCGGCTGTCTAGACAGTCCAACAATGAAATATCGCCATGCAAAACGGCCAGGCTGTTATCAGCCGAGTGTGACCGTCAACAGTTGGGACGAGTCCTGTTTAACAGATACACCGCTTGACCTTTTGAAGACAAACTAATAAAAAAGGCCCCCAACGGCATCAGAAAGCAATGATTTGTTGAAGTGAAGAAGAAAGACGAAGGGACAAAAACTCAATTACAAGGTAAGCAACAGTTCTGGTTTTCTGGATGGGGCTTGATAATGAGACATAAGCAGATAAATCCCGTCACAGATTAAGATGGTCCCAGTAAAGCAGGGAAATTCATATTGAAGACTAATCCCAGGCTGAATGCACATATTTAGGACCAGGAGGGAACAAATGTAATAATTGAAGAATCAACTACTGAACACATATTGGGAGGACACTATTATGAATATCGAGGCAATGTGGATTGTGGTTAAGGCCCTGGATTAATCTGAAGGCAATATGCAAAATAGCTAAGTTTATAAATGGAGGCGTAAAGCAGCAATTTACAAATGTTGTAGAGTTGCTGTTCAGGGGAAAAATAGTGAGTAAGGGATATTACTTACACAAATTAATATATGACATAACTCTTTAGCTTCCTAATTACTGTACATTCACACATCTATGGGTCAAAGACAAAAGAAAGTTTTCAAGCACTTAAAAAAACTGCAATACAGCGTTCAGGGTCCATACACATTTTTCCCAAAACTTTCAGGTAAATATTCATGACCTAATGTTTCTTACAATGTCTACAAGTGGTAAATAATAAAAATGTAAAAAATATTTAAAAATATATATATAAAATTGAAAAATTCTACTTTATTACAGCATAAAAAATATTACAATTAAAAAAATATGTGAATCTATGTAGTTTATGTTTATTGTTATTTCTGTAAAATAGTTTTTAGAAAGTATGTTGTTGTCTGTGTGAAAATAATTTAGAAATGTCGGCTTGTGTTTTTATAACACTGTCATAAAAATAGTACAAATTAGCTTTTAGCACTAATAGAATCTTACTTTTGTAGTTAGAGTGTTTCTGTACACCACACTCAAACGTAGCTTGAACTACAATGAATGCGAGTGAAAGAGAGGCGAAGCTGAAACTGTGAGTTGCTTCTTACCCAACACAGCAAATGTCATGTGAAGAGACGAACTGCACTATTGTATTTAAAATTTACCCAATATTATCTTCTCGAATTTATTCAAGTACACAGATATTTGTTAAACAAATTTCCATGACTTTTCCAAAACATTTAAGGTTTATTTGTTTTTGCAAAACTTTTTCAGGCCTGGAAAAAGCCTTTTTATAATTCCATGACTTCTCCATGAGGTTTTCCGGGACCGTTTGAATCCTGAGCATTTATTTTTATATATTTGTTGAATCAATTCATTCATTGATTTTCTTTTTTTGGCTTAGTCGCTTTATTAATCACAGGTTGCCACAGCGGAATGAACCACCAACTTATCCAGCATTTGTTTTACGCAGCAGATGCCCTTCCAGATACATCCCAGGCCTGGGAAACACCCATAAACTCTCGTATTCACACACATACAATACGGCCAGTTTAGCTTATCCAATTCACAGCGCATGTCTCTTGACTGTGGGGCAAACCGGAGCACCCGGAGGAAACACACGCCAACATGGGAAGAACATGCAAACTCCACACAGAACTGCCAACTAACCCTGCCAAGGCATGAACCAGGGACCTTCTTGCTGTGAGGCAATCGTGCTACCCACTGCGCCACCGTAACACCCCATATGTGAATCAACATACATTTTTCCATGCGTTTAAGAAGTTACCCTGTAAAATTTTATACAACATAAGTTTATATACCAAACAATTTTGTCAGGCACATTTCAAAATATGAATCGCTATAGTTAATCTTTAAATACAATAAAAGACACAAGATAACTTGGCATTTTAAATATTTATACTTTTCTGTCTTTTAAAACTTTTTAATCATTGGAATTATTTACAGATTCACTAACCGGCCACTTTATTAGGTACACCTGTCCAACTGCTCGTTAATGCAAATTTCTAATCAGCCAATCACATGGCAGCAACTCAATGCATTTAGGCATGTAGACATGGTCAAGACGATCTGCTGCAGTTCAAACTGAGCATCAGAATGGGGAAGAAAGGGGATTTAAGTGACTTTGAACATGGCATAGTTGTTGGTGCCAGACGGGCTGCTCTAAGTATTTCAGAAACTGCTGATCTACTGGGACTTTCACGCGCAGCCATGTCTAGGATTTACAGAGAATGGGCCAAAGAAGAGAAAATATCCAGTGAGTGGCAGTTCTGTGGGCGCAGATGCCTTGTTGATGCCAGAGGTCAGAGGAGAATGGCCAGACTGGTTCCAGCTGATAGAACGGTAACGGTAACTCAAATATACACTCGTTACAACTGAGGTATGCAGAAGAGCATCTCTGAACACACAACAAGTCAAACCTTGAGGCGGATGGGCTACAGCAGCAGAAGACCACATCGGGTGACACTCCTGTCAGCAAAGAACAGGAAACTGAGGCTACAATTCACACAGCCTCACCAAAATTGGACAATAGAAGATTGGAAAAATGTTGCTTGATCTGATGAGTCTCAATTTCTGCTGCAACATGCGGATGGTAGGGTCACAATTTGGCGTCAACAGCATGAAAGCATGGATCTATCCTGCCAAGTATCAACGATTCAGGCTGTTGGTGGTGGTGT
Organism: Danio aesculapii; assembly: GCF_903798145.1. NCBI lineage: Eukaryota > Metazoa > Chordata > Actinopteri > Cypriniformes > Danionidae > Danio > Danio aesculapii. The sequence continues at coordinate 37,900,981 of NC_079444.1, forward strand.
AATAGTGTGGGGGATATTTTATTGCCACACTTTGGGCCCATTAGTGCCAACTGAGCATTGTATCAACGTCACAGCTTACCTGAGTATTATTGCTGACCATGTCCATCCCTTTGTGACCACAGCGTACCCATCTTCTGATGGCTACTTTCAGCAGGATACCGCACCACGTCATAAACCACAAATCATTTCTTTAACATGACAATGAGTTCATTGTACTCAAATGGCCTCCACAGTCACCAGATCTCAGTCAAATTGCTCAACCTTTAGAATGTGGCGGAACGGGAGATTATCATAATGGATGTGCAGCCGACAAATCTGCAGCAACTGCATGATACTATCATGTCAATATGGACAAATATCTCTAAGGAATATCTCCAGTACCTTGTTGAATCTATGCCACGAAGGATTAAGGCAGTTGACTGAAGGAAAAAGGGGGTCCAACCCAGTACAAGTAATGTGTACCTAATAAAGTGGCCTGTGATTGTATATTTCCATTTGTTTAAAAATCTACCCAGTAAAATGTTATACAACAAAACTGTTTATGTACCACACAATTTTGTCAGGCATATTTCAAAATAAGAATAGTTAAAGGTAATCAATAAATACAATAAAAGACTCTTTAAATATTTACTTCACTGTCTGTAAAAACTTAATTTAAAATATAATGAAATTTAGTTCAAAAAGTTACGGTAAAAGAAGATGGGACATTACTTGATCCATATTTTGACATTACATTTTAACAAAAGCTGCTTAAACCATTTAAGTAGATACCTCAGTTTCATTTAACATGCCATCCATGAATATAATTGAACTGAATTATATAATTAATTGAATTTGGCCAGAACATTAAGGGATGCCTTTAAACAATGTCTATATTTATTAGGGCTAAGTTATTCAAACTAATTCCACAATTGAGAAAAGTAAAAGTAATTTAATTCTTTGTGTAAAATTATTTCAAATTCAGCCATTCAACCATTATAATAAAGTTATAAAGTAAGAACAATAGTGTAGAATTTAACAAGACTTAGCAAACCAACAATTGCCAACAAACCTCCTAGAATCTCTTTAATGTCAGATTAAACTGGCTTGATATTAATCACTGAATGATAACTTGACCTTACACTAATTTATATGCGATTTATACCTTATAATGCGATTTGACTTTTGTATATGTATTTTAAAATGCTGGGCTTTAAACGCTTTGACTATGTGCCTCTTTAGCTAAGGTATTGTTTGGAAGATTAGTTTCATATGATTTGAACAAAACGACAAATGTCACTCATTACCTGCTTCAAAAACTTAATAGGAATGTCCGGGCAACACCATCCATCATTTGTCCTGAATATTATACACAAAATACACAAACAGTGCGACGTCAACTTTCAGGTTCGCCATTGCGTATTTAGGGCTCCCCATAACAACCTCGCGCCAAACTGAGATCACGTGCGTTACTAATGAGTTAATTCTACACGATAAACAACAACAAAAAGCTGACCATCAACCTATTTGACCACTTAATTTTACTACAAATGTTTACTGAAACTAGGATATGTTCACGTTTAACTATTTTTTTCTTTTATGTGCTTTAGAAACAGTAGATGAGTGTGAAGTAAACACATTTACTTTAATTGCTAATCATTTCTCAACTCGTTTTATTACAGAAACGCAATATAGAAAAAAGGAGAAATATTCAGTAATGGAAACTACAGGACATTTATATTAAATGTTGAAGTCTTGAAGTGAACAATATATTAAGATGTAACATAATAGGAATTTTTTTTTTGTTTGTTTTTTTAAGTGTGCTGCTTTTTATTTTCCTCATTCATTTTATTTATCACATTTGTTCATTTAACTTGTAATAAAGTTCTGCCAAACAGCAATAATACTTAAAAAAAAATAATAATAATAAAAAAGCAACTTAACAGCACATTTGTAGTCTTGCCTTCATATTACTGCAGCAGTCAGGCTTTCAGGTTGGATCTGGTTTACAGAAAACAAATTATTAACACTAAATATTTTCTTTATTTCCACCTGGGGATACTCATCCTAAGGCCTCTAGAGATTATGCACCGCCATTAATGCGATCCACCTGAGAAGAAATGATGCCAAGGTATCCATAATCCTAGACCAGGCTGCATCCTGAGCAGATGCTGGGGTGGTCATAGAGGAGCGGATAGCATGAGAGTCCTTATAGACCCCAGTGACAGACAAGTCTTCGCATTGATCCCGTGGGCCAGCCTGAACACCCGCCGGTGACCTATAGACCATTTTTAATATATCATTAGCCCTTAAACATTTCCTGCTTGTTATCATACTATATCATAACTGTAACAAGAGGCAATTTAATCATATTTTCACATTAAATCAGCTATCGTAACAGTATTTATCAATATGTGAACTGTTTTATATTGTCGAAAGCTATGGAAATGAAAAGGTGTAAAACAGGAAATACATTAGGATCATTGTTAATGTTTACATTCCTCAAAATGGTCTATTCACACCTGCAGCTTCTCCACGATGGATGTCCAGTGTTCTCCAGCCTTCAGTGCCTAGACTGCAGCTCTGCAGAGGAAGTTTGGCCAGAGGAGAAATGGTTGGCCCAACGGAGTCTGGTCAACTGGTGAAGTTTGTTGCTTGCTACTGTCACCACTGACTTGCTTGGTTTGGGACTTGTGGAGCTGCGCATCGATGGATTAGCTCTTCAGTGTTTGGACTTTCAGCAGTGAAAATTAAACCACACTGAACTGAACTAAACTAAACTTCAACTCTGAAAACTGGACTGACATGGTTTCAATCTACTAGAACTTCTATGTTAAGCTGCTTTGACACAATCTACATTGTAAAAGCGCTTCAGAAATAAACATGAATTGAAAACTGCATGAGGTTTATCTACATACTAGAAGAAATGGCATTTAGTGCCTTCAGTCCTTCATTCCACTCATTCCTTTCAGTCTTGCAAACAAGTCTTTGGTTAATCTTGTGATAAAGGATTGCTGTGCATTTCACCACTGACCTTATTTCTCTCCAATATGGGTCACTGGGTGCACAGCATTGGTAGAAATGTACTGTGATATAAAACCATTCCTAGAAAGCTAGCTCTCAGGATTCTGAAGATGCCTTCTTGGAACTTTGTCCATGTTTTCCTGAATAAAATAACAAAACATAACAGGAATCCAAAGCATATACAAGTGCAATAACAGAATAGCTGTGGCCAGATGGCTAATCACTGGCTCCTCGCCCAATCTGTGAGAATCTGTGTATAAAATCAAAGAGAACCATGCATTTACAGTGGGTTTTGGTTTGTTTATTTGTGTCAGCTTTGTTTAATAGCCTTTAAAGTCAAATGCGCTGAACAAGCTGCTCTGATCAACAACAAAAAAAGGGAAGGAGGGAAAAAAAAATGTCACACTCTTGACAAATATAAGGGTGTAACTATATACAATGGTAATGCTGAGTGCATCTGTCAAAGAATTTCTCGCCATTTTGAACACTAAACTTTCACATCTAATTGATGCTTGGCATCAAATCTCTCTTGAAACAAAGCATGTTCACTCCGCACACTATGAATGCACAGCAATGACCTATAAAAGACTGTATGGTAGTGTTCTTATCAGTTTTCTTTGGGAAAGCAGTAGTGTTTGTGCCTTTTGATTCAATACCTGGCTTTTTCAGTATCAATGAAACTTCTTACGCTAAACCAAACTCAAGAAGAGTCTAAAAAGGATTTAGGTGAATTCAAAATGGGGAAAAAACATACTCTGTTCTCTTTGAGATACCCAAAGTAGCACAGCACAGTTTCATTCAATGCGAAGTTCAATAAAGATTAGGAACGTTTAAAAAAATATGTATCTGGCCTAAAAGAGCCATAAATAAAATTTTATTCTCTCAATGTATTAACAAGCCACAGTATGTCCCATGGCTGCCATCCACAGCACTTAAAACTTGTGTTGAAATCCCAGTCGTTAGGTCCGCAGACCCGTCTGAGAACCTCCAGCTTTTTTGTCTCACCCAAAAAATGTGGTAACACTGTAACAAAACGGCAGATCGATCTGCTTCCGGTGTGAAAAGGAACGAAGGGGAGGGGATAAAACTAAAAATAAAACCAAATATTGAAATGAATCCTCAACCTCGTTTCACAAAGCTAAAGCTGCATGCGCCAATGTCTAAAGCACCACCATGAAACCCGGGATAGTTCACGCCAAAATGATCATTTGTTATTCAATTACCTTCAAATCCTTTATAACATTTATTTTTAGGTGAACTATCCATCTAATGCATTCTTTCTTTGCTTCTGCTCAGCTTCACGCCATCCTTACTGTTGCATTAGCTGTAAAACATAACAGAATCCTCGAAAAATAATATTAATAATACCAATAAGGATAAAATCTCTAGCAGCAAAAGTGAAAGGAAAGGTGAGCAGGTTTGAGAAAGTCCTGCTTTAAGGAAGGCGTGTGTGTGTTAGTGGAGAGGAGATGAAGTCTGAGCCGCTCATCTGCCGTCAGCAGGGGTTCGACCCATAGTGAGGGACGTCATGACCCTGCCGAAACGCTCAAACAGCTCCAGCGTGGAGTAAGAGGGCAGTTTGGGCGGCTCGTGAAAGCTTTTGATCTCAGTCGAGCAGTCCAGCAGTTTGGGTAGGAAGTCGGTCAGCTTCTCCTGAAGATTCGCTGGAGGAGAAAAGGACACGAGTTTGCAGCTTATATCATGCTTTAATTCAACCCATTAGCACTTATTGACAAAAATTTGTTAAATATTAATATAGAATTTTTAAACAAAAATGGAGGAAGATAATTGTGAAAGTGCTGCAGCACCTAGACAGTTAGAAAGTTCATACTTCATTTAAAGGGCACCTGTTTTACTCTTGTTACAAGATGCAAGGTAAGCCTCCAGGATGTGTCTGTAAAGTTTCAGCTCAAAATACCCCTCAGATTATTTATTAAAGCCTCCAGAATATGCCCACTTTGGTGTCTGAGTACAGTGTAGCTGTTTTTGTAGCATGTGGCTTTAAATGCAAATGAGCTGCTTCTCCCCGCCCACCTTTCCCACGTGTGTGTTTGCTTCTCATCATGCGTTACATCAGATAAACAGCAGTCAGTGACGGAAATAGACTCGGATGAAGCTGAAATGCAGCTCATTAGTCAAAAATACTAAGTAAGTTTAATTAATCTATTTGCGGTTTATTCAAGCCTTTCTAAAATGATGAGAAACATACGAATGCTGTTTGCCGTACACACACACATACATACATGCATACATACATACATACATACATACATACATACATACATACATACAGTTGAAGTCAGACTCGCCCCCCTTTGATTTTATAATTTTTTTATACATTTCCCAAATGATGTTTAACAGAGCAACTAAATTTTCACAGTATGTCTGATAACATTTTTTCTTCTGGAGAAAGTCTTATTTGTTTTATTTCGGCTAGAATAAAAGCAGTTTTTTTTTTTTTAAAACCATTTTAAGGCCAAAATTATTAGCCACTTTAAGAAAATTTTTTGCAAAGTCTACAGAACAAACCTTCGTTATACAATAACTTGCCTAACTACCCTATCCTGCCTAATTAACCTAATTACCCTTTAAGCTGTATAGAAGTGTTTTAAAAAATATCTAGTCAAATATTATTTTCTGTCATCATGGCAAAGATAAATTAAATTAGTTATTAGAAATACGTTTTTAAAACTATTATTATTAGAAATGTGTTGAAAAATATTCTCTCCGGTAAACAGAAATTGAGGAAAAAAATAAACAGGGTCTAATAATTCAGAGGGGCTAATAATTCTGACTTCAACTGTGTGTGTATATATATAGCAATCGTGGTAAATATAGTGGTTAAGAATTAGACATAGATTGTACTGTCTTTATTACAAACATTCTCAAATCCGCTTCATTCTCGGATCTAATTCACTTCACTACAGACGCGGATTTGTGTGATGAGCAGGGCTTCTGTCTGCCCGGTGACTCTACCTTCATTGCTAAATGGCTAACATTTATTTTATTGAGAGAATTTCTGTTTATGTGCTTCATGACGGCTAAAAAACAGCATCGGTTCTTTCGGAGCCATATCTGAGTCCACTAGATCTTTTCAGAGGTGCACCTAGCTCTGTGAATTCATAAACTCATCCACCAACTTAACCTGGATGATGCTAGCTTTCAGCGGTGCTTCTGACCGAGCCAAGCTCAGTTTGATAAATTTTTGTCGATGCCGGCAGGAGGATTTTCCCCGGGACACCAACAACAGGCGCTACGTCATAATCACGCCCCTACAAGAGCAAGCTCCAGATTGGTTAACGTAGCGCGAATGTCTGATTTTCGAACTCGAGTGATTTGCGCGAAACATGCGATTCGCACGTTAGATAAAACGCTCAACTCACACCACCTTATTCGCGCTAATCACGTCATTAGCGCCACCTCATTCGTGCGTATCGTGTCGCAGGATGTATGTTCATGTCTTTGCATTGACTTAACATGTAAACCACTCGTGCTTGACGCTTCTTCCGCATCTGGTGTGAACGCAGCATAATAACAAATATTTTAATCAGTTTACTTGTAAACGCATGTCCACAGAACATTTTTTTTTGCAAGTCATTACAGAAACATGGCGTCTGTCAATCAATTCGGTGGACGGTGAAAACCGCACTCCTATGTCACGTTGCAGTGGGCCTTAAATTCCCTGAGATTTGGGTCCTATTTTTACATCAGGAAATAAAAAAATAAAAAAAAGACTTCTTGTGTTTATATCACTCCAATATGACTGTGGGCACAATATACACACACACCGTTTTGTATAAACTGCTTACAGTAGTTGATTTCCCTCATAGGTGCCCTTTAAAACACCTCAAGTTCAGGCTTTCACTAATTATTTTTTTCCTGGAATGCCAACAAAAATAGTTACAATGAAAGCAAAACATTATTTCTGTCATGTAGAGTTATGTGTAATAAAAATGGAGTGAGACAGTGAGAAAGTACTGAACTACTGAAATGCATTTAATACTTTATATAAAAGGTGTTTTTTGGTGATGGCAACTGAAAGGACGCCTCTCATGAATGAAGTCACCTGAATTTTTTTCACAGACTTGTTAGTTCTGTGCGTCTCATCTATTAAGTATGAACTTTATTTTGTATTTTCTATTGGATTGAAGTCAGAGGATTGGCTGGGCCATTCTGCAGCTTGATCATCGCTGATATGTCCACCCTGGTTTAATCTTCATCCTCCTACTAATATAGATGTTGGACTGAAGCAGCTGATATTCATTTACAATGATGAAGGGCAGAGGGTTGCTGAAGAACTACTGAGAGATTTCAGATGCTGTCTGTGCTTTTACTGCCTTTCTACACCTCCCTTTCTTCATGTGTTCAATACTTTTCTCCTGCATCATTCCATTTTATTACACAGAACTTAATTTCTAAACTAATTAGTTTTGTTTTCTTTGCATATATGGATTTCTTTGGTTGTTACCAACATCTGGGGAAAATTTCAAGTCAATGGCACCTTTAGAAATACTTTTTCTGAGAAAAACAGTGATGTGTTTAATACTTATTTCCCCCTCTGTATGCTTTAAGTATAGTTCACAAGATCTCAAACTTACGCTCCATTTCCTGGCCCAGGTATGAGCACCATCGGTTCCTCATATCCTCAACAGCCACCATGTCCTTCTCCTCCATCTCATCCACCAGTAACAGAGGAAGACAGGGCACTACCAGATCGTTCATGATGCTCAGACCTGTGTTCACCTTAGCCTCCTCGCCAGTCTCGAACAAAGCGGCAGCGTATTCGTTCAACTTCTACAGCACACACAAAAACAACACAGAAAAATCAATAAACAGTCTCCACTGCAAAAACATCTCTGACGCAAAAAGCTGATGTTCTTTGTCATCGCAATTAATCGCTCTTAAACTTCAGAAGCGGCGTAGTAAACTCTCTAACCCCTCCTGGAATTAGGAAATAGGCTGAAAGAGCATAAAAAGGCCCCATCGCAGTACATTAGCTAAGTCAATGTTAGCAGTATTTTCAATTAAAGCGAGCAGAGGGTAAACAGCACAGCTTGAGATGAAGTCAAGGCCTCTGCAGTACTCGAAAAAGGTGAATCAAGGACAGCGACGTGCTTCCTGCTAATGTGTTTACACACCGACTGCAGTTTGCTTCCTATTCCAGGACTGATGATTATATTATCCACAAAATGGCCACACGGGGGTCAGCGGGTACAATGCGAAGTCAGAGCAAATGTTTAGTATGGCTGATTTACAACAGCAACAGATAGAAGCTGCGAGTTTCATCTGAAGCCAATCAACTATGAAAGTTCGACAAGATATCGCATTTCAGACTTGGAAGATAAAATGTTTATTCTTAATTGTATTTGTTAAACCGCACATATGCAAATGACTGTCCAAAAAACAAAACAAAGCTAAGTAGATTTGATCCAGCCACTGGCTTTTAAAAGGATTGTGTTTACAGGTAAGTCGTGTTTTAGGCTGATCTGAAAGCAGTTTTGGAGCATCCGGATCAAGCTGTGGTGGTTAAATCACTCACTAGCACTTAATCAGATTTAATAAAAGGAAAATATATTCAATATACAACCTAAGCGACATTTTATAAAATGTTGAAAATTAGAAGTGAACAATATATTAAAGTTTTCAAATAAAAAAATATTAGGTAAAATTAGTGGCAAGCATTTTTTTAAAGATCCCATGAAACTAAACTATAGTTTTTTAGGTGTTAATATCAGTATTGTTCGTTTTAGGGATATCTATAAGCTAGTGTGCTCCAAAACACTGACAAAATTTGCATTTAGAAGATATAAACCTGATATGAACATGTAAAGCTTACAGTTTGTCACTTTCGCCTAAATGGATCGACTATTTTATTCACGTCAGCTCGTATTTCAGTTTCTCATTAAATCATAACCAATCAAATGCTCTCTAGTGTCTGGCATGCCTCGCCCCCTTCAAGACGCTTCTTATTTGCTTTTCATTTGGTGCGCATGAGCTCAACCACTCTCACTGGCAAAGCTGTAATAAAACAAAACGCTATAGGCTGTATTTTTTTAAAAAAAAGGACAAACTACACCATGTCCCGCCCTCTTTTCATTTTTTGGTTGAGATTACATCAAACATCAAATTAATATGCATATTTTAAAGCACTAAGTTTACTGCTGTCTTATTTTCCATATTGACTTTCTTTATTACTTTAGTTCATTTCACTTAAAACAATAAATATATAAAGTCTTACAAAACAGCAGTATTACAAAAAAAGCTATTTAAATTAAAAATATGTTCACTGACACAGAAGATAGGATAAATGTGACATATATTTACTTTTTTCCTTCTTTCTTTTGCATGATTATATTGATATTACATTATTATTAATATTAGTACCTTCATTATTATTGATGTCACTGGTCACACTTTACAATAAGGTTCATTAGTTAATGTTAACTAATGCATTTACTAACATGAACAAACAATAAGCAATACATTTACTACAGTATTTGTTCATGTTAGTTAATGAAAATACAGTTGTTCATTATTAGTTCATGTTAACTCACGATGCATTAACTAATGTTAACAAGCATGGACTTGGATGTTAATAGTGCATTAGTAAATGTTTAATTATGATCAATAAATGCTGTACAAGTGTTGTTCATGATTAGTTCATGTTAGTAAATGCATTAACTTATGAACCGTATTGTAAAGTGTTACCATTTCACTTCTTTTTACATGACTATATTGAAATATTATTATAATTACCTTCATTATTATTGATTTCACTTTCATAGTCGTCAGAGAATAATAGTTTCATCATCACCAACTCTAGTATTATTATTGATAATATTAATTAGTGTTATGATTATGACTATGAACGCTAAATTGGATTTAAATTAGATTATTTTCAACGTTATTGTCATTACACATGTACAAGTACAAGGCAAGGAATGCAGTTATTGTCAAACCAGGACTTAAATAACAGCAAGTGCAGGATATAGGTATAAGTTATAGAAAACTACGGGACACAGAAGATAGGATATGTGATATATTTAGTTTTCTTCTTTCTTTTGTACGATTATATTGATATTACATTATTATTATTATTATTATTATTATTATTATTATTATTGATTTCACTTTTGCAGTCATCAAGGAATAATATTTTCATCATCACCAGCTCTAGTTTTACTATTGATAGTATAATTATTATTATTTCTAATATTATCATTATGACTATGAATGTTAAATTTGATTTAGATTAGCTTCAACTTTATTGTTATTACACATGTACAAGTTAGGGCTGCACAATATTGAAAATAAATTTGATATTGCATTGTTATTTTTTTTTTCTCTGCAAAATACATTGCGATATTTATAATATAATATATTGCTATATAAATTTCACCAGATGACTTTAATAACTCTTTCGCAAGGATTGATTGGGATGATTTTATAGGGGAGAGAAATATAAATATATATTTTATGTAATTTATTATATACATATAACAAAGATAAAAGTCATAAATAAACAGTGGAGCAAATATTAAAGTGAAATAAACAATGATTTATGGGTTTCTGTGGAGAGTCGAACAGTATTCAGTTGCATAAATTGAATAATCAAATGTAAAGTCTTTTTCATTTAAATTGTTTGATTAAATTAATCTTTATTAAACTTCTTTATGCTCTATTAAAATTCTTTGAGCTCTTTTAAAATGCTTACAGAGTAACAGGCCTTAAAAACACATGCACATGATCAACGGTCACTCTATTATGCTTCAATTCTGCAGACTCCACAAATCTCATGTGTTACGTTATTGTTTATTTTCTTATGCTAAAAACAATAAAATGATTATTTAAAAAAATAAAAAATAGGTCCTGCTTTATATTAAGTGTCCTTAACTACTATGTACTTGCATCAGAACGTAAATACAATGTACTTATTGTGTTAATAATGGATTTCAGAACACTTCTGGTGTGCATGAGATGAGAGACGGGTAGGGTTAGGGACAGGTTTGGTGGTATGGGTAGGTTTAAAGGTGGGTTAAGGTGTAAGAGATGGTCAACAGTGTACTTTTAAATGTAATTACAGAAATTAAAGACAGATGTAATTACATATAGGTATTTAATCAAGGATAAGTACAATGCAAATACATGTATTTACACAATAAGCACTTTGTAACAAATTATTAATTTCCAGTGCAAGTACGTATTAGCTAAGACCACTTAATATAAAGTGGAACCAAAAAATAAAACCTGTAATAACTAAATCAGTCACCAGCAGGCACTCTCTGCGGTAATGTGCAATCAGCTCCTCATCATGGCCTCTGTACGGCCCTTTCGCCAGGAGATCTTTGTTGTACTGATAGGCATAGATCAAGTACATCAGCGCTTCCACAAAACTGCAGGGGAAAAGAAGAGGGAAAACAGCATCTTAATACTTATTTTTATATAAATATGAACATCTGAATGATACATTTGCAATTATATTAAATGCTAAGAAATCTATTGTGCTTAATGTTTCTTGGATTTTTGGTAAGCTGTTGATAAAGTAGCATATGCTGCCATCTACTGGTGATGTTTTAGAAAAGTGTTCCAGAATCTAGACCAGCTTCTCTCTGTTTGGATTGTGTGCATACATAAATGTGAACTTGAAATGCAATAAATGGATCTTCACCTTTTCTTCAGGAATAATTCTAGGCCAATCAACAGGAACACTGACGTCTCACGGAAAAGCCTGTAGTCCTGATGCCACATCTGAGTTCATAAAAAGCAGAAATAAACACAGTTAAACCAAACGAAACGAGATAACTTTTAAATGTCTGTATTATTTTGTATCGTTTTCACATTTGATTGTTCTGGAGTTTTGAATGTAAATTATATAATGTAATTATATGAATTAAATATTCAAAACATAAATCAGGTTACTAACTAATCATAAAATTAACTACAGTTGAAGTCAGAATTTTTAGCCCCCTGAATTATTAGCGCCCCTGTTTATTTTTTCCCTAATTCCTTAACGGATAGCAGATTTTTTCAACACATTTCTAAACATAACAGTTTTAATAACTCATTTCTAATAACTGATTTCTTTTATCTTTGCCATGATGACAGTAAATAATATTTGACTAGATATTTTTCAAAACACTTCTATTCAGCTTAAAGTGATATTTAAAGGCCTAACTAGGCAAGTTATTGTAAAATGATGGTTCTGTAGACTATAGAAAAAATATATAGCTTAAAGGAGCAATAATTTTGACCTTAAAATGGTTTAAAAAAAATTAAAACTGCTTTTATTCTAGCCGAAATAAAACAAATAAGACTTTCTCCAGAAGAAAAAAATATTATCAAATATACTGTGAACATTTCCTTGCTCTGTTAAACATCATTTGGGAAATATTTTAAAAAAGAAAAAAAAAAGACAAAATTCAAAGAGGCGCGAGTAATTCTGACTTCAACTGTATATAGTTATAATGTAATATATAAAGATGTATAATTGTAATAGTTAGGTAAGCAGGAAATACGTATTTCCCTAAAATAACTAAAATATAAATCACATGTGTACATGAGATTTTAAAGCAATATCAGCACTTATACAGCCTCTTCACCCTTGTGCATTACTTGTATTACTCCGCCCACACTAGGACTAAAGAGGGACTAAACAACTCATTACAGTTTGACAAATATTGCAGCTGTTAGGCAACAGAATATACTTTTGAGGCTTTTTTTTTAGGTGAGAATGTAGTTGTTTAGATTGCAACTATGCAGTTTATTTCTAAGGACAGTGGACCTATTTTAAATATTTATAACTTCTAAGATTCAGTGCGTTGGCAGCCATCAGCCTGTCATACTGAGCAGAGCAATGACGGTTGATGTTTCACCACAAGATGGCAACAGAGACCACATAATAAGTCCTTAGGGGAAAAACAGCTGATCAAATCATTATTAAACAGGTAAGTGACTTTCTAAATTGATCTCTCTCTTTTGAATGTTGTAGTGTTGTATTTATACCATAGTAATCTTGCAATGTTTGCTTTGCTATGGTGATCTCCCGATTGCAACAAAGAAATACTGGGAAATCTCTGTAGACTGATGGCATTTCATGTCATTCAGCCTTATAATCTTAAAATGTGAGCAAAATTATCACTTTAGTCATTACACTAGAGAATCATTCAAACACTAGCTCTAAAGTGACGTTGGTGAATTAGCAATGGTTTCTGCTGTTCTAACGTAGATGTGAATGAACAGTGGATTTTTGAGACTCTCCGTGTTTGATTCTATATTTTTATATACACGATTATGCCGTTGAACTGTTGTATAAACGCAATATCACACTTGTAGCAGTGGACATAGCTGTATATCGTCACTGATGGGACACTAAGGGTCAATGTTATATATATATATATATATATATATATATATATATATATATATATATATATATTCTTTATATATATAATTATGTTTAAAGAGATAATATAATATAATATAATATAATATAATATAATATGGCGATGCGGTGGCACAGTGGGTAGCAGGTTCGCTCTGCAGCAAGAAGGTCACTGGTTCGAGCTTTGGCTGGGTCAGTTGGGTTTCTGTGTGGAGCTTGCATGTTCTCCTATAATGTAATGTAATGTAATATAATATAATAAATCACCACATAAAAAAACAACAACAATATTTTTCAACAATGCACATCACCCAAACCCATTTCTGCAGTTCATAAAGACAACATTCGTTTCCAAGAAACGTGCGGCTTACCTCGTACTCCTCCATATTCACCTCATCAGGCTTGATGAGCTCCAGTTTAGCTCGTGCCACTTTCATGATGCTTTTACACCTGAGGGAAGAACAGGCCACAATAACATCAGAGCTCACACCAGACTCGTCCTCTGGCCATGAATCTCACTTTATTACCCAAAACAAAATGGAAAGAGAGTGGCGCATCTGGGGTCGTGCTGCATCAATCTAATTACCTCGCTCAAAATAGAGGAAAGGGAAAAGAAATCAATTTGCTTATGAATATGGATCACGTTCATTAGTGGAGCATGCAGGCCAGACAAAAGGCAGACAGGAAGATGTTCGGTGACACGATGATGAGAAACAGCAGCTGATCTTCACTGTCAAGGCCTGGGATGGACTTGGCCTTTGGACAAAAGGGTTTCCTGCTTCTACAAATCAATCAGTTGTCTGTTAGACGCTTCTTAGCAAACTATGGCTCTGTGTGGGGCTGAAGCTCATCTTTTATATGTGTCAACGTGTAGTGCTCGAGTAACTGTATGACAAAATCAATGTTTCTAAAAGAATTACAGGAAACTTCAAGAGACAGACTTGGTAGAAATAAGTAGACAAGTGCACAAGTAGAATGTGGAGACTTTAGCTAAAAACATAAATGAATGAATGAATGAATAAATAAATATGAAAAAAAAAGATTAAAAGAAGAAATTAATGAAATAATAAATAAAAGAATGACAATGAATTAAAATAAATATAAAAGAATGATTGAACGAATAACTGAATGAATGAATGAATGAATGAATATGAACAAAAAAGAATGAATGAATGGCTCAGTGGTTAGCACTGTCGCCTCACAGCAAGGTTTGTATGTTCTCCCCGTGTTGGCATGGGTTTCCTCCGGGTGCTCCGGTTTCCCTCACAGTCCAAAGACATTCGCTATAGGTGAATTAAATAAACTAAATTGGCCATAGTGCGTGTGTGTGAATGAGTGTGGATGGGTGTTTCCCAGTACTGGGTTGCAGCTGGAAGGGCATACGCTGAGTAAAACTTATGCTGGATAAGTTAGCGGTTCATTTCGCTGTGACGATCCCTGATGAATAAAGGGACTTTAAAGCCAAAGGAAAATGAATGAATGAAATCAACGAATGAAAATTAATAAATGACTGAATAAATGAATAAAAATGAACAAAAATGATTAAAAGAATGAATGAACAAAATAACAAATAAAGGAAAGACAAAGAATGAATGAATGAATATAATTGATGAATGAAAATTATTAAATGACTGAATGAATAAATGAAAATGAAAAAAATGATTAAAAGAATGAATGAATGAATAAGGGAATAAATGAATGAATAAATGAATGAAAACAAATAAATTAATGATGGAACTAATGGAAGGAGATTAATAAAAGAATTATTGAATGAATGAATGATTAAAAGAATAAATAAAAGAATGAACAAAATAAGAATGAATAATACAAAATAAAAAATGATTAAAAGAATGAATGAATGAATAAAAGAATGAATAAATAAACAAAATGAATAAAAGAATGATTAAAAAAAAAGAATGAATGAAAAACGTGTTTCCCAATTTTACACACCCAAGATTTTCTATGGCTTTTGTAGTTGCTAACAATTTAGAGCTGTCAAAACATTAAACACGATTAGTTGCATTCAAGATAAAAGTTTGTATTAGCATAATAAATATATATATACACACACACACACACGCACACGCACACGCACACGCACACACACACACACACACACACACACACACGTACTGTGTATATTTATGCACATTTTTATAAATACACACATACTGCAAATAAAAACCTTAATAAACATACAAAATACATATATTTACATATATATGTATATACTTGTATTATATACTTGTATTATCTATAAATAAATATTTATTTATAAATATAATTATATAACATAGTCATCCATATATTTATATACACAGTATGCACAAATATACTTTGTAAAAAGGAATTTTAATTTTGGATGCAACTGATCGTTTGAGAGAGCTATTTGTTTCTGAATATTTTTTAAATAAATAAGACTATTTCAGATTTTAATATTTTCCAGTAATTTTGCAAGCATAGAAATTATTATTACACCAAATATATAATTAATTCTTTCAGCAGGGTTATTAGAGTAAAAAAACCTGGATAATATTTTTTAAATGTTAAATAAATGCAAGAAATAAATAACAAAATGCAAAAAAAAAAAATGAAATAAAATCTCAATGACACCAAAACATTAAAAACATCAAATAAATTTCTTCAAGAAGCAAAGGAGCAACAAAAGATATTACAACAAAAATGATATTATCTAATGAAATGACAGTATATCTTGCACATTCAAAAACAAAAATAAGGAATTTCTGCATTGCATTAATAGGATTCTTATCATTTTAAGCACAATTAAGCAGGAACCTGATAAAAAGAAAAATGAAATCTACATTTTTGGCACTCTTTATTCCTCGGTTGTCTTAATAGTTTCTGACTGAAGTGACGTGTACCTCTCATCGAAGCCAAGGTTTCTGTCAGCGAACTGCATGAGTAATGTTCTCTCCACAATCTTCTTGGGCGCCTCATTGTGAATAAAGTACACAATGACGTGCTGTAGCCGGTAGTCTCTTTCGGGCGGTGGGTCCTCCTGAGCAAGCCTCAGCAAACGTGTGTACTCAACCTTCATCGCCTGTCAGACAGAAAACAGAAAAAAGAAAGAAACAGAGTTGGCCAAATGCAGAGATGGCGGTTTATTTGGAAGAATCTAACTGGACAAGTGCTCAAACGAAACATAAATGAGCAGGAAAAAACTTGGTTCCATCATTAAGTATATGTGATTGCAATGTATATGATATAAACATTTTCAGCCTGTGTGCAGAGGGAAGCTATGCAACTGAAAATCTATAATGATGACAGAAATCTGCCAATAAAACTATTCTTGTCTTCAAGAGTCAATTGAGTTGCCTTTAAATGCACAATTATATGAAAAAAATGTTACTTAATAAAATTAAAACCTTTTAAGTTTAACACATGGTAACAGTTGTATTTAGCAGACCGCAGATGGTGACAATAGGACTGGATGCGGAAATAAGTACTGAAGAAAATCATAATTTTGGAAAAACTCAGTACCTGACTCAAATGTCAAAGTGTGATGTGAAGCATAATGCAGTGACGGGAGGTTTATCAAAGGAGCGAAATTGCAACATTATTCTTTTTGATTATTACAAATATTACACAAAAAAGTATGCACATCTTTTATATACAAGGAAAGCATAATAAATGCTAGTAAGGTGTTTTGTATTTAGCATAGCAAATCAATTCTTGTTAAAATTAAATAATCTTATCTTACAAGGTACTTACTAAAATCTTTAAAATAGTAATTTCATTGAATTTGATTATATTTTAAATGATTAACAAATACTGATGACCAAAAAAAACGAGATTTGAAGGACAGTGGTAAATATTGAGTCTATTATATTATATTATATTATATTATATTATATTATATTATATATTCATTTTCCTTCGGCTTAGTCCCTTTATTCATCTGGGGTCGCCACAGCACCTATACCATGAAACACCTATATTATTTAATATTTTAATATATAATATTTTATTATATTATATTAGATGTCATATTATATCATATGTTATATTATATCATATTTTATTATATCATTTATTATATTATTATATCATATTATATACATTAGATTATATTATATTTTATAGTATATTAAGTGCTTGGCAAAGATTAATCGTGATTAACTGCATCCAAAATAAAAGTTTTTGTATTATATATATTTATTATTGTATTTATAGTGTGATGCACACACATACATATCTAGACATGAATAAACTTTTTAAATGCATGCATGTGTATTTATAAAATAAATATACACAGTTTACAGTCTAAACAGACCTTTATTAGGAATGCAATTAATCACAATGCATTTTTGCCCAGCACTAATTACATTATATTATATTATAATAATTATATTATACTATATCATATCATATTATATTAGTTATTACAAATGCAATGACAAAGCAAATTTTTTAGCAAAATGATATTCTAGTTAACCAGAACAAGAAAAAAGCATGAAACAAATTTATTTATAAATTGATTTAACCCATTTTAAATATACTTATTGAAGTATAAATTAACTGTATGTAATAAATATTGAATATTTCAAAAAATACCAGTATTTTTCTCTTTATACAGAAAAGTTTTAGCTACCAAGTATGAAATATATTTGAATTGCATTTCTAAATGACATTTTTTTTTATTATACTTACACATGACTTTCAAACACAACATGTACAAACTACACTACTTGACAAGTCTTGTTGCCTATCCAAGATTTAGGAACAACAAGTAATATCTTGACTTCTAGTTGATCATTTGGTATCAGGAGTGCCTTATATGAAAGGCAAATAATGGTGCCTTGATTTTTAATGATTTAATTAAGACAGTAAGGTCTGACTTTACTTAGACTAAAGTCTCGTCACTTAACAGAAATAATGTCCAGTATAGAATATAAAGTCATGCTGCAGTGGAAAAAGAATGAATATTGTGTATGACTGTCATGAGCTTGGAGGATCCATACATCTCTGCAATGAGTCAAATCACTTATTAATAAAGTCATCTGGATTGGCAAATAAAGCGTTCTTGCAGGACTCCCAGATTTCATCAAGTTTCTTTGGATTCATCTTCAAAACCTCCTCCTCCATCTTACCCCAGACATATTCAATAATGTTCATGTCTGGTAACTGGGCCGACCAATCCTGGAGCACCTTGACCTTCTTTGCTTTCAGGAACTTTGATGTGGAGGCTGAAGTATGAGAAGGAGCGCTATCCTGCTGAAGAATTTGCCGTCTCCTGTGGTTTGTAATGTAATGGGCAGCACAAATGTCTTGATACCTCAGGCTGTTGATGTTGCTATGCACTCTGCAGATCTCTCACATGCCCCCATACTGAATGTAACCCCAAACCATGATTTTTCCTTCACCAAATTTGACTGATTTCAGTGAGAATCTTGGGTCCATGCGGGTTCCAATAGGTGATGATTTGGATGATTTAACAGAAGATTCATCAGAAAAATCCATCCTCTGCCACTTTTACAAATGATCAACTAGAAGTTATTATTGTTGCTCGTACAACTCGGATCAACGACAAGACTTTTGTTAGCGCATTTAACAAATTACAATTTATGAATTGTCTATGAATTGCCAGTTTATTTAAATAAGTACTGAAAGTATCAGCATCGCCAACAGAACCCATATATCTACACAGAATGATGACTAATAAAAAGAATTCAGAACTCCATTTGCATGATAAAGCAGTATGCAGAGGAGCTATCATCTCCCTGACATAATTATATGCGCATGGGGGAGGAGTTAAGGGTGTGGTCAAAGAGCTAATGAGATGCAAAGGGGTATGGCATGCAGCAGGTCATGTACCTTGAAGAACGCTGCTTCAGGCCCACACTTGTCATAAACACTCCTGGATTTGCCAATGGCCATTATGATACCCTGCATGTTTGGGGTCATCATCGCCTGCCCAAGGAGGGAAGGATATTACTACACCCGCCACGTCTTCAAAACGCTCATTGGGCAGCTACATGCCAATCACACCACAGCTCAGCCACGAACCATCAACCCAAGCCAACCTATTTAGTAAACGAATTAGCTCAGTAGAGAAAAAGCTAATTCGAGCGTCATGCTCACAGCACTTGACGATGATTAAACATACAAAACAGGATCATCATGCAGGTTAATGTGCCTGTTGCTCCTTTAAAGGAAACCCTGGATATAAAAGTATGGAGCCAGATCAGTCTCAAAAATAATATATAATAAAAAATAAAATTCATACATGCACAGAACAAATTACATTTACAACATCCAATTTGTAAGTTCAAAATCTGTAAATACAACACAATTTGTAAATTCACGTAAAAGTCATAAATATTTTCAAAAAATGAGTCGGATTTGGTTTTTTTTTTTATCGTGTTTTGAATTGACCAAATTGGATTTGTGTACTTTTGAATTGCGTTTTGAACTTATAAATTGGATGTGTAGTTTCGAATTGCGTTTTGAACTTATAAATTGGATTTGTGTAGTTTTGAATTGCGTTTTGAACTTATAAATTGGATTTGTGTAGTTTTGAATTGCGTTTTGAACTTATAAATTGGATTTGTGTAGTTTTGAATTGCGTTTTGAACTTATAAATTGGATTTGTATTTTTGAATCGCGTTTTAAAGGGAGACTCAAATTTCACCTAATCAAACTTAATTTGTGTTGTCTGCTTTGAGGATAGTATTTTATTTATTTTTTTGGTGTTTTTCTGGATTTCGAATGAGTCAGGACCCTTATTTTCTATGGAGGATGAGGGAGCTCCTAAATTTCACCTAAAAAAAAAAAAAAAAAAAACGTAATTTGTGTGGCTTGTTTGAGATTTAATTTTATTTTTTGCTATTTTTCTAGACTTCGAATGAGTCTGGAACATTGTTGTCTATGGAGAATGAGGGAGCTCTCAAATTTCACCTTAAAAATCTCAATTTGTGTGAACTATTTTGAGAAATGTATTTTTGGGGTATTTTTCTGGACTTTGAATGAATCTGGATCTTTTTTGTCTATAGAGATTAAGGGAGCTCTCAAATTTCACCTTAAAAATCTCAATTTGTGTGATCTATTTTGAGAAATGTATTTTTTAGGGGAATTTTTCTGGACTTTTAATGAACTGGGATCATTGTTGTCTATGGAGGATGAGGGAGCTCTCAAATTTCACCTTAAAAATCTACATT
>NC_079444.1:37926542-38106867 GCF_903798145.1 Danio aesculapii
TAAACACTCCATTTAAAGCGTGAATGAAGGTGTCTAGAAACACCTGAATGATGAAGTGTTTGTGCAGGTCTTACTGTATTGAGCAGGGCTTCGGGACTCTTCTCATCGTGCTCCGCTGCAGCTTTGCTGATGGCTCTCTCTGTGTCCTCCTGCAGGTGTTTGGAGTCTCCGCTGGGCGACTGCTGCTCCATGTACTCTGGGTCATGCTGAGGAGCTACTGATGAAGCAGAGAATTGGTTTCATTGAGTTTTTGTAGCTGTTGTTGTTGTTTCAATTTCATGTTGTGACTAAAGGGTCTTACAACGCCTATTAAAGGTACTCTCCACTTTGTTTTTATAGGCCCATTTTACAACTTAACTGTTTAACATTAGGGTTGTAAAATTTTTTAAAAAGTTTTACCATTTTTGAATCCCTTCAGCCAATCTCCGCATCTGACAGAGCACTTTTAGTTTAGCTTAGCAAAAAATCGGATTAGACCAGTGGTGTCCAAACTTGGTCCTGGAGGGACCGTGTCCTGCTGAGTTTAGCTCCAACTTGCTTCAACACACCTGCCAGGAAGTTTCTAGTATATCTAGTAAGAGCTTGATTAGCTGGTTCAGGTTTGCTTGATTAGGGTTGGAGCTAAACTCTCCAGGACACCGGCCCTCCAGGACCGAGTGTGGCCACCCCTGGATTAGACCATTAGCATCTCACTTAAAAAAAGCTTGACTCTTCTGTGGTTATATTGTGCACTACTTAACAAAATTGGACTTATTTTCAAAAAAAATAAAAAAAATAAAAAAATAAAAGGTAAATTTTTTTTTTTAATGGTCAAAAATTGTTTCCACACCAATCAGTTCTCTATACAGTTTTAAAAAAAATAGTACAAAGGTAAGAGATTATAAGATTATTACTAGGGATGTTAAATTGAACGTCTCATCACAATACAATATAATACTGATTCTCTTAGCTAACGATATAATATTTGTCAATACTTCAAAAACCTCTGCACTTTGATATTGATTTAACTTAATTCAGTGGAATATTGACCTATATATCAATATTAAGTACCTAAATTACGAAATCAGCAAAAATTGGTAGGTTTATAATATGAGTATTAATTTGAATAAATAATGGGGAGCAGATTACATATGACAGCAAATAATTAATCAGAATTATTGATTGTGTCTTGAATTGGCCAAACTGCTGCTTATGGATGGATGCAATGATAGGATGGATGGATGGATAGATAGATGGATGGATGCAATACTAGGATGGATGGATGGATGCAATAATAGAATGGATGGATGGATGGATGGATGGATGGATGGATGGATGGATGGATGGATGAATGAATGGAATTATAGAATGGATGGATGCAATAATAGGATGGATGGATGGATACAATAATAGAATGGATGGATGGATGGATGGATGGATGGATGGATGGATGGATGCAATAATAGGATGGATGGATACAATAATAGAATGGATGGATGGATGGATGGATGGATGGATGGATGGAATTATAGAATGGATGGATGCACTAATAGAATGGATGGAATAATAGAATAGATGGATGGAATAATAGAATGGATGATGGATGGAATAATAGAATGGATGGATGGATAGATACAATAATAGGATGGATGGATGGATGGAATAATAGGATGGATGGATGAATGGATACAATAATAGCATGGATGAATGGATGGATAGATGGATGGGTGGATGGATTCAATAATAGGATGGATGCATGGATGGATGGATAGATACAATATTAGAATAGAAGGATGGATGGACTGATGCAATAATAGAATTGATGGATGGATGGATGGATGGATGCAATAATAGAATTGATGGATGGATGGATGGATGCAATAATAGAATTGATGGATGGATGGATGGATGGATGTGTGGATGAATAGATGGATGGATGGATGGATAGATACAATAATAGAATAGATGGATGGATGGATAGATACAATAATAGAATAGATGGATGGATGCAATAATAGGATGGATGGATAGAAAGATACAAAAAAATAGTACAAAAAAAGCCAGATAAAAATGCCAATTTTCTCCAATTAAAATGATGCTAACAGACCCCTATGAGGTGAGAAACAAACACTGCTGTTAAAATCACATATAATGTAGTTGAGCGTGACTATTAAGAACAGTTGGCTCACCTGTGTTGTCTGGAGAGCAGGGCTCAGTGCTCATTGGCTGGACGGCCACACTAGCAGCAGCGGCTGCAGCAGCAGCGGCGGCCAGAGCCAGCTTCTCCTGCTGGAGTTTACGGGCCTGTAAAGCGTCCCACTCCTCAATTTCCCTCTCGAAGAGCTTGTTATCTGCCTCCACAAACTCCTTCAGGTCAGGAGGAAGCTTGTCCAAACCACTGAGCATCTGCCCCGTCTCTTTATCAAACTCTTCTGAAACCCATCAAAGCACAGAGTCAGAATTACACATGTCTACACATTAAATAAAACATTTTATTACTTTTAAACAGTTATAATAATGACAGCCTAGTTGAAACGCATAACTACAACCACTAATTAAAAAAAACTAAAGTTTGGATAAAGGAAATAAAAAAAAGTAGTGATTTATTTATTGGGCAGCAAGGTGGTGCAGTAGGTAGTAAAAAAGCATTTCTGTGTGGAGTTTGCATGTTCTCCCCATGTTTCCTCCGGGTGCTCCGGTTTCCCCCACAAGTCCAAAAACATTAGGTACAGGTGAATTGGGTAAGCTAAATTGTCCGTAGTGTATGTGTGTGAACGAGTGTGTGTGGATGTTTCCCAGTGATGGGTTGCAGCTGGAAATGCATTCGTTCCGTAAAACATATGCTGATTAAGTTGGCGGTTCATTCCACTGTGGCGACCCCAGATTAATAAAGAGACTAAGCCGAAAAGAAAAATGAATGAATGATTTCTATATTTACTTTGACTTGTATTTCATTGCAGAAAATACAGCAAACATTATTTAATGTGTTCCTCTTGATTTTTATTGTTTGTTATCAAAACTAATTTTGCTTATTGCAAAACATTTCAAAAAAGTTGTATCAGTAAAGCATTTACCACTTTGTAATGTTGACATTCCATAAAAGATCAAGACTTAAAAAGACATTTAGGGACTGAACTGAAGACACCAAGTGCTAAAATTTTTCAGGTGTAATTTTGTCACATTCTTCCTGCAAACAAGTCTTAAGGTGGGCAACAGTACGAGGACTTCATTGTCAGATTTTGCGCTTCAAAATGTGCCACAGATTCTCTTTTGGTGACAGGTCAGGACTGCAGACAGGCACTCCTTTCTTTTTTTATTTGTGTTTTCCTTGATTTTGTTTTTTTCTGATTTGGATTAAATATCAATCTTTTCAACCACATTCAAATATTTATTTTCCCTGTAAAACACAATAAACAGGAGGGTGCCACATTTTCTATGGAAAAAGTTGTAATATTTAGTTATTTAAAAAAATAAATAAACAGACTACGTTGAACTTCCATGTAGGAGTGCCACGTAAAAATAAGAAATGTATTCCTTACAAATGAAAATGTAAATTAAAGGTTTTCAAAATGTAGTGAAAGGTGACAAATAATAAATCAATAAATGTATAAATTACAATAAATATTTAATTCATTTAAAATGTCAGTCATAACATAATTGTACATTAATTTACTGATTGAATAGCTCTTTTTAAACAGGGCAAAATATAATCAAACTGCATGACTTTATTTGTCAAATGTAGGCCTGACATGATATTGAATTTGTTGTATGGTATACTGCATCAAAATATATTGCGATAAATGATATTATTGTCATTTTAAAACTATTTTATCCCATTCATTATATAATGACAGAATAACAAAACAATATCATCACAATGCAAGTGCACTCTTCCATAGAACACATACTATTTTATTCTTAAGAATAATTCATTTAATTATAGTCATTTTAACAATTTAGTAATTAGGCATTGGAATAAGAATGTGAAACACACATATACTGAATAAATAATTATAATTGTTAACAACAAAGTGCAAGGTAAAAAGTAACAGAGGCAGTGATATCTGCTACCAGATCTATTTTCAGTTGTCAGAAACCCACATAAAAATATACTATAGTAATTTATAGTAAATACTAGTGTTTAACCATACTCACACTAACTCCTCCAATAGAGATAGAGATGTTGCACAATCAGCTAAAATGTTGCTAGAATTATTTTTGTTGATGCTATAAATATTGCATAAAAAACGATTGCGATCATGTGGATGGGTTGTGCGGTAAGTCAATATACTGATAATTGTGACAAGCCTAGTCAAATGCTTTTCTTCATCCATTTGTCAATCTCGTTCATTAACACTGTTTATTACAATAGTCATTCAAACATGCAAGCACTGCCAAGCAATGAAAATAAAATGACATCAAATTTAATTCATTGAACAAATTGTAAAACATAATATAGATTTAAATATTTTCATTCATTCATTTTAGTTTACTTTATCTCTTTTACAAAAACCTGTTAAATGCTATGAATTTTTTATATTTAAGTAACAGTATTAAATAGATATATTTTAATAAATTTATTTACTTAATGTATACTTCATTGCTGAATTAATTTGAGAATTATTATTTTTAAATCTAAACATTAAATACAGTTGAAGTCAGAATTATTAGCCCCCCTGAATTATTAGCCCCTGTTTATTTTTTCCCCCAGTACAATTTAGCCTTCCCAATTCACCTGTACCACAAGTCTTTGGACTGTGGGGGAAACCGGAGCACCCGGAGGAAACCCACACAAAAGCAGGGAGAACATGCAAACTCCACACAGAAATGCCAACTGACCCAGCCGAGGCTCGAACCAGCGCCCTTCTTGCTGTGAGGCGACAGCACTACCTACTGCGCCACTGCGTCGCCCTAAATAATATTTCACTGCTTAGAGTGACATTTAAAGGCTTAACTAGGTTAATTAGGTTAACAAGGCAGGTTAGGGTAAATAGGCAAGTTATTGTATAACAATGGTTTGTTCTGTAGACTATCAAAAAAAAATATATAGCTTAAAGGATCTAATAATTTTTACCTTAAAATGGGTCATAAAAAATTAAGAACTGCTTTTATTCTAGCTGAAATAATGCAAATAGGACTTTCTCCAGAAGAAAAAATATTATCAGACATACTGTGAAAATTTCCCTGCTCTGTTAAGCGTAATTTTGGAAATATAAAAAAATAAATAAATTCAAAGGGGGCTAATAATTCTCACTTCAACTGTACATACAATTATTATTTATTAAAAATGCTTTATTTACATGCATTCATCATTATTAGACTATACTTAACATGTAAATAAAAATTCATATGGAAAATCATGTGGCAAATAAGTTTTTAGATTGAACTACTTGACAAAATGAGTGAATAGATCAGAGGTATTGTTGATTACCTTGAATAAGGAAGGGTTTTTTATCATCGATGTACATGAGGCAGTAAGCGCTGGCGTTACGATATCCACCAAACGAGTCCCGCACCAGCTCTTCCCATGATGACTTTGTCACTGCAATGTCATTGTATTTCATCCAGCGCTGGTGGTGACGGTCATAAATGTAGGCCCAGTAGTGACCGGCATTCGCCTGACCCTCGTGGACCAGAACAGCATGTAGTCGATACGGCACCTGAAAAATCAGCATCATGCACAAGATGTGTTTTCTTTGAGGATTAAAATAAAAACTACCAGAGATCAGCCAAATCTGCTCACCTGCATCATAGACTTGTCAGAATACATGAGCTCGATGGTTCTGTGGATTCTGGATATGCTGGCCTGCAGATCTAAAACACACAACGGACGCAAATGAGTCAAATATACAAAAAAACAAAGCAACAGGAAACAGAACAGCTGTGTATGAATGTATGTGTACCTCTGGTGTCGTTCTCCACCTCGCTCCTCCAGCGGTGCAGGCAGCTCTCCAGCACCCGCAGCTCCTCCTCGGTGATGTGCCGAGGAGCGGGATGCATGGGCAGATCCGGTGGCACTCGAGACTGTGTGAACGGTTTATGGATGGAAACCCTCTGCTGCTGCTGCTGTTGCGGAGCCTGCATACCAGAGCCGGAGCCCTCGGCTGAGACACACGCATCCGGCTGTTCCCCTGCGCTGAAGGCCAAGCAGAACAACACCTCATTATCTCAGAAAATACATCAAGAAAACTAACAACTGGGACAGGTATGAGGATTAAAAAAGCCTTTAAACTACAGGAGTTCAAATATTTTTGATGTTCATTGCTGATCCGTGTGGTTTTTAATCATGAAGCTGAATAACATGAGGTTACGTTTCAGTTTAGTCTCCATCAATCTTGGGTTTTAGGTAGCTCGACTTTAATTATTCTTTGTTGCCAGGGTATTAAGGAGGCTGAGCGACCTTAATGGTACCTGAAACCCAGAATTGGTGCAAACTAAATTGAAACTTGCTTAACTGGCTAGCCATCTAATCTGGCTTAATGGTCGCTGAAAGTAGTATTTTAATATATAGCATAGAGATGATCCAATCAGGATTATACATAGTTTTAGATTCATTTGACATTATTACTTTTATCTAGTAAGGATGCATTTCACTGATCAGAAGTGAAAGACGGCAGTTATTTACAATAGAAATATAAGTGAAATACAGGATCTCTTCACAGAAACATCCCTATTGGTAGTGATGTACCATTGTGCGCCGAGGCTTCGAAGCATGTATCAAAAAAAGATACATCTCGCAGTGAAGCAGTGTGCCGGAGCTTGATTCGTTTTGCCATCATCACGTGATCAGTGACGTCCGAAGCTTAATTTTCACCTATACCCACGTGACTGCTTCGAATTTTGATTCAAAGGTTTAAACACCCCCATGGGTTAGTAAAGTTTAAAGTGAAAGATTAGGCGTTGATTACATACATTTCTACTGTTTCAAAGCACTTCAACGGTCCCACACACCAGTAATTCAACTAAAATACAATGGTATTTATAGTAAAAAGGTTTTGAACCATACTAAAGTTTATTAGCGTATTTTTTACAACTGTCTTTAAAGAAAATCACTGCATATCATAGTATAGTGTTTAACAGAGACCAGCTGGTGAGTGCAGCCCGAAAGCTTCACTCACATAGGCTCCTCCTTAGAGCATTCGCCTCCCATGCAGGAATCGCTGGTTTGATCCCCGCTTGGTACGAGTGGGTGGGTGAATGACTAATTGGATTAATGTAAATACTTTTGAATACCACAGATTTTACTACAGTCATCGGTGGTGTAATATAATAATAATAATAATACCTTATGTGTAAAAACTACAGTAATTGAGTAATTTGTTTATATTACTCTTGTTGTATTACTACATGAATGAGTTGGTCAGTTGTGAACATTTGACATCATTGCAACACTGTGCTTTCCCACACTTTAACCAGAAGAGGTCCTCATCGAGCTCTGATTTAGAAAGCTTCGAGTAACTAACCTTTTTCCAATACAATGGAGTAGAGCGCTTCACTGGTTCAGAAAGCTTCATTTTACCATCCATACCTATTGGGGATCTATAATGATGCTGAAAAATCATGTTTGATCTTGCAGAAATAAAATATTTGAAAATGTATACAAATACAGGCTGTTATTTAACAGTATTGATTTAAGTTGTAGGGCGACATGGTGGCTCAGTGATTAGTACTGTCGCCTCACAGCAAGGTCGCTGGTTCAAGTCCCAGCTGGGTCAGCTGGCATTTCTGTGTGGAGTTTGCATGTTCTCTCCGTGTTTGCGTAGGTTTCCTCCATGTGCTCTGGTTTCCCCCACAGTCCAAACACATGCGCTATAGGTGAATTAAATAAACTAAATTGTCCGTAGCGTATGAGTGTGAATGAGGGTGTATGGGTGTTTCCCAGTACTGGGTTGCAGCTGGAAGGACATCCGCTGTGTAAAACATACGCTGGATAGGTTGGCAGTTCATTCCACTGTGGTGACCGCTGATGAATAAAGGGACTAAGCCGAAGGAAAATGAATGAATGATTTAAGTTTTCAATTCTAAATCAGTAGTTTAGATTTCAAACTTTAAAACAGTAATGTTTAAATATTTTGTAATAAAATATGCTTAAAATGCAATGTTTAATAACAGATTAATGTCAACAGTTATCAAGAGGTTTGCTAATTATTAATTTTTGCTGTCGTTACATTTTTCATAACACTCAGTGCTTCCCACACAGGTATATTTGGTTCCCAGGTATATTAATGGCCACCCAAGTATATTTGATGACATTTGTTTTTTTTATTATTATTATTATCATCCTTTTACACTATTATTGTATCTGCCCAATCTAAGTAAACATCCACGATTGATTTATTAATGAAAAATCTCCTCTCGCCCTACACGTTTCCTACTTCTCGTTGTGTGTGTGAGACCTGTCAACACTCACACAGACAATCTCATGTGCTCTTCAGAGACCCACAGAGATGTGCCTTTTCGTGATTTAAAAATGCATCCATCTGGGGTTTCTAAATCTCTGAAAATGTCTGGGATTCGGCTTTTGGTTTCGTTTTCTAAGCCGTTGTCATTTTTATTTTAAAGCCTGATTTACTTTCGCTTCACAGCTGACAGCATGTGCACAGCCGAAAAAGCGAGGGAAACATTATATACTTAATTCTTTGATCTAAACAAATCAGATAAAATTTTCTATTTGCTCAAGAGGACAAAATTACATCTAAACTGGCAGCAAAATATGTTCACCGTTAGAAATGGTTAATTAACTCATTTTCTTTATTTAAGTAATCTACATTGTTTATTCTTGTAATTATTATATATTTTTAGAGATTTTTATTCCATAGTTGTTTTTATTCCTTTGTCATTTATTTCTCATTTGCTGTATATATTTTTTTATTTGATGATGTTGATTTGTTACATATTTTATACATATCTAACATGCTTTGGCAATACTGTACAAAATGTCAGCAGCGGATTTTTGCTGTCAGTGGGTGCACATGGCTCCTGAATAAAATAAAAGTAAAATAAACAGTGGTTTCCTTTTTCTTATTTGTCTTTTTTCCTTATTTTTTTAAAGAACTTTGAAAAAGAAAGAGAAAAAAATAAGCGAAACAGTGTATATTAAATAATTTTATATTAAATATTGTATATTAAATAAGTGTATATCAAATATATCAAATAATATTGTAATAAAAAAAAAAATCACTATTTTGTCTCATGTAGGTAACCATGTGCCATGGGTAAAAGGTGTGTTTCAATCCGGCTACCATCTCAAACCAGTGGGAAACACTGACACCTCAATAATTACATTTAAAAATTACATAATTACATTCCCTGAATTTTATTTGTTAGAGATTGTTTGTTCATGTCTCTTTTGGGTTTATTTCCTCAGAGCAGTTATTCAATTTCTTTATATTTTTGGGAGGGTAATTTTTCCCCAAAGCATGAAAACTGTGTGCATTTTATGCAATATAGGCCCATGAGGGCAATAAAAAAACAACATCTTCTCTGGTACATTTTAGCACCTAGTGCAATCAAATAATAAAGGTTGTGGGGTGCTAGAGCAAATACAAGTATTAGATCTTAAAAAATCGTGTTATAATATTTCAAATGCATATAATGTTATTTAAATTAATGTATAATTAATGTTTTAAATTAATGTATAATTAATGTATAATATAATGTTATTTAAATGTGATTGAAAAGTTACAATCCAATTTTGTAGTTAAAAGGGTTTTCTACACAATGACACCATTTTGTTTTCATTTCCTCCATTATATACGTGTAGGGTAAACTTAGGGTAAAATTTATGCGGAAATAGAAAAAGCCTGTAGAGTATACGTTTAAAAAGCCATAGAGTATAAGCTGTAGAGTGTAGGCCCTGTTTTATGCGATTGGTGGAAAAACTTGCCTTGGTGGCGGTGGCAGCTGCGCAGTCGTGCCACCAGGTGGTGCTGTTGTATCAATGTCCTCCACTGGAGACGTGCACACTGGTTTACTGGACGCAAACTCCATTGCATATTGGAGAACATCGGCCAGAGGAAAGCGCTTGGGCCCTGACCCATAACTCAGATACCTGCCACACAGAGACTAGTAAATTAGGCTAAATCAGATAATTATTAGGCAAACACACTATTTTTCACATTTAAATACTGCATTTTAAATGATGTGTCACACTTCTAGTTTGAGAAACTTCCATTCAAAAGGGAGAGTCTGAGTTTATCAGCTTTTTTATGTCATGCAAACAAAAAAACAATTTACAAACATTTTATAAATATCACTTTTATACAATAAAAAAGTTTATAACATTGAAAAAGACATAAACAGCAAAAAAGAATACATAAAAACTGTATTTTTTAACCCTTGTGCGCTGTTGGGGATGTTTTCACCCAGTCTGGGGTGATTTTAAGGCTTAATTTGGCCAAAGCTTTCTCTGTGTTTCAGCAAACAGAATGATTTTATGCTGACAAACTTTATTTTAGGAAAATGCTTTGAAAATGTTCAAAAACTCAATAAAAACTCAGGCCAAATTTACAAACGATTTACAAATTTACTAACAAAACGAAAGGGTAGTACATTTGAACAATACACAAGGGTTAAGACTTACTTTTGATAAAAATTCTAATGTTTTTGAAGGACTCACATTTAAAAATACTTCTGCCCGGATATAAAATAAGGTGTTCGAAAAATGTATGTTTGGCATTTTGTTTGCTATTGCAATATTGACATTTTGGAGGAACTTCTCGCTTTTTTATTGAAGGAAAATGAAATCTACATAGAATAAAACAATAAACCATATAGTTTCCTCCTCCTTTTTTTTTGTTATAACAACCCCACCCCCAAGACCTGAACATCCCAAGGCAGCTTATCAAAATATTTAAGGCCAAATATGATAATTACATAGTCGAGAATCATGCATGCTGTAACATAACAGTGATGATGATAAATATAATCATTTAAATGTTAAATATTCTGCAAGACAAACTTCAATACATTAAAGACATGGACGGGATACAAAGAGATATCTAGATTATTTAACAGCTAGATAATTCTTTCAGATTTTTGAAATATAATAAAATAAATTCCCAATAAGCTTCAAAGCTAGGAACATCTTGTTTTTTTAAGTAAATGTCCATGAGTAAGTCTTGTGTGTGCATTCAAAAGAACAGAAACAAGTCACATAAATACAAATAGCTGCAAGCAGCAATTAAGGAACCAAGCGGTCCAGAGGCAGAATGAGCATTAGACCAGCACATTTGTCTGCGCCGTAAACAAAAACTGTTTTGCCTATTGACACAAATTCCATAATATTTGGTCATCATGGTCTGAAGATGATCCAAGTCAAATATGGTGATATTTGGGAAAGCGGTCTAGGAGGAGTTTACAAAAAAATTAGTTTTGAACTCAATCAATATGGCAAACAGGAAGTTTGTACAATTACGGCATATTTGGTATAAAGGTTCTTGGCATGAACCAAGGAAAAAAATTAGATCACTGTTACCACAATAAACATTTGTAATTATTAGCAAATTTAAGCTTCATTATTGATGGTTAATGAATGGTTTATAACTCATGGCCACTAGGTGGCACTGTTACCAAATTTATGTGTTGTAATAAGGCTATAATAATCTATTTACATACTAAGAGAGGTATGTTTGGCTTTGCATTTTATTTGTATCCATCATGAAAATAGCACTTAATTTAACAACATTAGTATTACAGGCCAAGCTTTACTATATTTTTTTGATCCTTCAGTGGTATGGTACGGTACAGTACACTTTTATTACCACTGTCAAAGGGTACCTAAAATCGAACCGTACCGTACCACTTTTTGGGTACCCTTTGAATGACAAAAAGGGTACCATAAGGCGGACCAAGAGCTGAACGCTATTAGTTTACTTTGACATTTCCTCCAATAAATATGACGTTGTCTGAGACTTTGTCGTACACCACGCCCACCAAAAGAGTACCATTGGTACCCTTTTAGCAGTGGAAACGCAAGCCTGAAAAAAGGTGACCCTAGCGACCCGTATTGTACTACTCAGTGGAAACGGGCCATAAGTATCCCCTCTACAGTACTATAATATTCAACATGTCAGTAATAAACTTGAGAGTTTTTGGGGTTATTCATGGTATGTTCAAAGAAAATATTTTTGTTAAGCTTCCTTTTACCTTCCTTGTACGTTTTTAAAAACACTTCACTGATTCACTGAAGTTTATCAGAAGTTACTCTCAAAATTTACGCAAGAAAGAGATTAACAGCAAAAATATGAAACAATCCTCTAATTCTTCAGCCAAATTACAGCTCAGCGTGTCATTTTCATCTTTCCATCAGCAACCTAAAAGCTTCTTTCATGCTGAAAGCTGGGGTTTTCCTGCTATGCACGTTAACAGCAGGTTATGGCTAGATCTGAGCGGAGGTTAAATGGAGTGAACAAACCTCTCGAGTCGCTGCTGGAGGACGGTCAGGTGCTCCTTTAGTCTTCTGATCTCCTCTCGCTTTATCCGTGTGATCTCCCGGTTCCTGTCCATGTACCTAAAATCAATCAAGCAACACGCGGCTTCTCTGAAAACTGGAAGTATTTTCTGTTGCATGTACAGAATTCTAAATATTCAAGGTAGCATTTAAAACAGCTTCATTAAAACCTTGCTGTCACAATTTCATGTGCTGAGCAAAGATAAATCACATCCAATCCATGCTTTCATGTTGTCGACGCAAAATTCTGACCCTACCATCCCAACGTTTTCCAATCTTCTGTTGTCCAATTGTGGTGAGCCTGTGCGAATTGATGCTTGTTTTCTGTTCTTAACTGACAGGAGTTTCACCCGGTCTTCTGCTGCTGTAGCCCATCTGCCTTAAGGTTGCACATGTTGTGCGTTCAGAGATGCTCTTCTGCATATCTCAGTAGTAACGAGTGGTTATTTGAGTTACTGTTGCCTTTCTATCAGCTTGAACCAGTCTGGCCATTCTCCTCTGACCTCTGGCATCAACAAGGCATTTGCGCCCACAGAACTGCCGCTCACTGGATATTTTCTCTTTTCGGACCGTTCTCTGTAAGCCCTAGAGATGGTTGTGCGTGAAAATCCAGGTGGATCAGCAGTTTCTGAAATACTCAGAAAAGCCCGTCTGGCATCAACAATCATGCCACGTTCACAGTCACTTAAATCACCTTTCTTCCCCATTCTGATTCTCTGTTTGAACTGCAGCAGAGTGTCTTGACCATGTCTACATGCTTAAATGTATCGAGTTGTTGCCATGTGATTGGCTGATTAAAAATGTGCGTTAACGAGCAGTTGGACAGGTGTACCCAATAAAGTGGCCGGTGAGTGTGTGTGTGTATTTTATATACTCATTGTGTGCGATACAAACACATACATAAAAACAAAACTGTCACATAGATATTTAAATTTATATATCATTTGTATTGTATACATATATATTTTATATCTATATATGAATAAACATTTTGTCAAATATATATGCATGAATGTGTGTATTTATATACATAATACAGTATACATGGAGCACTATAAAATAAAATAAAACTTTATTGGATGCCAATAATTGTGATTGATCTTTGCCCAGCCCTAATCAAAGTACATTTTAAAAAATACAAGAAAGAGAATTAAAATCATAGTCTCACTTTATTCTGATGGTCCGTTTGGTGAATTTAAATTACATTGCATCTCCATGCCAACTAATTCTCATTAGATTATAAGTAGACTGTTAGGTTGGGGTTAGTGTAAGTTGGCATGTACTGGCAAAGTTTCTTATAGTCAGTTAAATGTCTGTTGACGGAGCATATCAACAGATATTAAGCACATGGTCTCAAATGAACCATCAAAATAAAGTGTTACCAAAATCATGATTAAATCATTTAAGGACAACATAGACACTACAATGATCGATTATTCTAAAAGAATAGTGTATTCGACCAAATTGTTAAGCAGAGTTTTGTTCTGATGATTTGACAAATTTTCATATTATATTTTCTAAATTTACTCAATTTTCATGCTATAATTCTTATTATTTGATGAGGTATTACGTAACAAAAAAGAGGTTTCATAAAATGAAGATATTTATAAAATGACCACAACTGCAAAATGGGAAAAACCACACATTATCATGCAAAAATTGGTATTGGTTAATATTGGCAATACAATGATATGACCTCAAATGTTGTTTTGAATTTTAATTAGTAAAAAGAAGATTAATAGGTTCATTATTTTATCACAGGCAACATATAACAGTTTTACTAAATCTAAAAGATCTTCAAAGTACAGAAATTATGAAATAATATAGTAGCAATTAGACTAACCTGTCCATGTACAGCATAGAAGGAAACTCAAGCTTATTGTGAATCTTCTCAGGTCGCCCTAAGGCTTGATTAAACTCAAACCTGGACAGTTCAAAGGTCAAAACTGGTGGAAGCTCTGTGAACCAGTGCTGGAAAAAAAACAGGAATAATAAGCATTAACAAACAATAAAACTTTTTGTTTTCTCACCTTATTCAAACATTTTGCAAAAGACTTGATATAAATGTGACTGTGTTTTTTTTATCTGAATCAAGATTTCATTGAAAAATAATCTAATTTTGATTGTTGCAAATGCTTGAACAACTAATATATATTAGTTATATATATTAACAAACTTTCATGTTCAACAGAAGAAAGAAACTCAAACAGGTTTTGAAAGTTTGGTCTTGGCCATTTTAACAATCACTTTAATAAATTTGATCAAAAAAAAAGAAAGAAGAGAAAACTGATGACAGAAAAAGGCCATTTTATACTACTATTTGCAAGATCGCTTCTTGTGGCATTTCTAAAGAAGCCTAATGTAATTGCATTATATTATAGAATATGCAAACATTGCAGAATATGTTTAGGTGTTTACATTGATTGTTTCACCATCTCCTCCACTCTTTCTGAATCTAGTTTTGTCTTTCTGTGACCCTGGACCATAAAACCAGGCTCTCGAGTATATTTTTGGCAATAGCCCCCCCAAAAAAAAATCATTGCATGTGTCAAACTTATTGACTTTCATTAACCATTAGAATTTTAAATGGGACATATTATGCCCTTTTTTCAGGATGTAAAATAATTCTCAGATATCCCAAGATTGTATTTATGAAGTTTCAGCTCAAAATACCCACAAATATTTGTTTATAACTCTTTGAAACTGGCCCTTTTAAGCTTTGATCTAAACTATGCCGTTTTGGTGACTGTTGCTTTTTAAAAGAAGGAGGAGCTATAAATGCCTATGTGTCAGCATAGTGGCATTTTCAAAAACAGGACTAAAGTTATCTCTGTGAAAACCTGAAAACGTCAAAAGAATTGGCCCAGAAGAAGGCTGTCTATGGAGACTACAGTGTTCATTTATGCATCATAAAAGTCATCATTTACAATGCCTCAAAGTTAATGACATTATCTTTGGCAGGTATGGTGCAAACTCTAATAGCGGATAGCAACTTCTCGCTCAAGGCTGTCTATGCTAATGAGGGAGAGATCATCACTAATGGGCGGGGGTTTCTACCTCTGATGACATGCACAAAAGGAGAATGTCAATCAGAGTGTTTTTGCAGACTGTTTTATGAAGTGTGATTATAAAAAAATATTGCATTTTTTGCCACACAACTTTGTTTAAATAATAATTGGTCCCCTTTCAAGTAAACATCATGTTCTATGAAGATATTTTATTCATTTTCTACAGTAAATATGTCAAAACTCAATTTTTTGATTAGTAATGTGCATTTGGACAACCGTAACATTTTTCTTAGTAATTGTATTTTTTTTATGCTTTAAATATATTTGACAATTTAAATATCTGAAATCAAAGAAAACGTTATTCAGCTTTCAGGTGATGCATAAACTGTATTTTTTTAAAAAGTGACAGGCCTGTTAATGGGGGTTTGGGTAATTCGAAAGACCGAAAATCCAGAATTTGGCCCCCATATGAGCTCATTTGTCCCATTTTGATAGTATGGCATCATAAATTCTGAAAATAAGCGATAGAAGATGAATTTAAGACAAATAAAATATTTAATTATTCAAATGTACAAATTCTGACTGAGGAAATGAGCTGGCCAGTTTGTTATTTACCTACAGGTTACAGTTTTTAATGTTTTTAGTCGGTTTTTAATAGGTTTTAACAGATTCCTTTTTTTAAACCGCAAATAATTAATGTGATATAAAAATTAGTAAAAAAAAAATGTAGCAATAGTGTGTAAAGCAAGATTTATCTTGGACAATAAATCAATGCATGTATTATACAAAACATTATATTGCCATATATCAGTTATGGTGTTAAAATTTTAGGAGAATACATATAAATCTAACTTACGATCCTTTTGTACAACACAGAGAAAAGTAATTAGACTGATGTGGGGTATTTGGAGCATACAAATCCTTTAAATTGAAGATATTTAAGTTCAATGATTTGGTTAAATTTAAAACAGCACAATTTATTTTTAAAGCTAGGAATAAATTACCTCTGAAATGTAAAAGAAAGCTTTTGAAGAAAGACGAGGGCGATATAATCTGAGAGAAGAAGAAAATTTTAGGAGGTTGAAAACAAAGACGACTTTAAAAAAATGTGTGTATGTCTGTATATGTGTGTGAAATTATGGAAGAGTCTAGAACAGATTCTCAAACAATGTCAGGATATTAATCAATTTAAAAAGTTTGTAAATATATTATAAAAATATATATATAAATATTTTTAAAAGTATCAAAATATATTATTACAGGAACATGATGATGAACAGAGGTGATCGAAAAAGAATAAAACGAGAAAGGTATGATGAAATGGCTGTTTGCTGTACTATGTATTTTTGGGTTCTATGTTATTAAATGTAAATATACATATGGAATCAAACATATAATATTTCAAAGATGTCAGAACAATAAAATATGTCTCATGTAATGCTCATTTGCAGAAATAATTAAAAGAAGAAATAAGTTGAAGTAATTGACGATTGACGTGTGTGGTAATGGGGTGGCAAAAATAATAAGTTTGTGCTTCATCCTGCTCCATTTCGACCATGTTGAAACATATTTATAGTTAAAGAATTTTTATATATGATATTTCTGTTCGAAATAAACAAATTAACTCAAAATCAATAAAAATTGAGGAGAATAACTGAAAAAAAAGAACCAACCATTTCATTCAGGGAAGTAGCGGACATTTTCAAAGTGGGGGGGACAGCTGTATGAGATCATACATTAGTCACCTGTTTCTAAATGGTCTGTCTCTAAAAGTGAGGGGGACGTGTCCCATAGAGGCCTGTATGACTAGTTTTGTGCTCCACCATCGCATATGTCTTGAAACTTTTTTTACTCAACAACAACAAAAATCTATATTTAGCAATCTTTTAACCCCAGCGTTGCCCCATAAGAAGCTCTGCCCTCTGTGCTGACAGCTGTAATGAGCACTGGTGACCCGACCACACTCTGAGTCCTGACAGAGAGAGACTTTCATGAACATCCCAGAATACCATCCTCCAGAGGATCTCCTTCTTTATTTGCACTGAGCTGAAGTAATTAGCAGAAAGCAGCTGCAATGGGATCTGCCCAGGGTGCAACTGACGACTGAAAAGCCATTATGTAACATCTCGGTCAGAGGTCGCATGTCTTAGTTTTTTTTCTTTCACCTCAAAGACTGTCCCTGGATGGAATATGGGAACGGTTTTGGGTGTTTTCAGGCTATAAATGGTGGAATGGGATGGAAAGGAGAGAGAACGAACCTCTTGGCCTGATTTGGCGGAGTTTTCTGCAGAATGCAAAGACTCGATTTCTCCCTCTATCATGGCGGCCTCTAAACACTCGTGTAGATCTTTGAAGCCGTTCACCTGGAGAGGATACTGGCCAAACATCTCGGTGTTCTCAAATTTCTTTCCTATGAAAACACACACACACACATACAAAATCTCATCACTGTCTTTAAATAAAATCTATAATGTGCTTGGTTTATGTTAATCTTCTCTTATCCATGTAATCCCTTTATTTAGTGGACACCATATGGATACAATGCTGTGAAAGTGTGTCACGCAAAAAAGAAAACACACACAAACATGTAAATCCTCCAAGGTTTCGATCGGAAACATAAACGCTTTGATAACTAAATAAATGTAACGTATTAGCACGATAGAATGCGTTGCTATTTCAGCAGCAATCTAAAACAAGTGTTATAAGTGGGGCCAAACAGAATCTGTGGGCAATTTTTGCTATTTCTGCGAAATTTTTTTTTTAAAAATCTGCAGATTTTTGCAAAATAATTTTGGGAGTATCATAACTAAAAACTTAATATATTCAATTAAAAAAGTAATACCTTTTTAACGTTTATTTAATGTTTACAATGCAAATCCAATTAGATCCACTTATTTGGTAAACAAAGCAAGTTTATAATATAATAGATCTACTAAAAGACAGCAAATATTACTTAAACTATATTGCAAATAAATCAAATGAACACATTCATAATAGTCAGTATTATTACTCAAATTAATTTAAAAACTGAATAAACATAAATTTACACAAGTAATAAATAGACGTAATGGTGGACTAAAAATTTGCGGAAATCTGTGGATTTTTGCGCGCGCAGATTCCGTGTGGCCCTAGTTATAAGTTTTTACAAGTAGCTCGGTTCAAAAAGTTCATTTGCATGAAAACTGTTATTCACAAAGAGAATACTGACGACAGAAGAAGGCTGTTTGCACAATTATTTGCTTGTGGCATTTCTGAGAAAACCACAGATACTACATTGTGAATTGGATTATGAAACATTGTGTAATGCAAAGACATGCAAAATCAAGTTGCAGTATACATGAACTAGATCTTGCAGCTAAACCTTTCTACATTATACTTGTGTATAGTATATGTGTATGTATGTATGTATGTATGTATGTATGTATGTATGTGTATATATATATATATATATATATATATATATATATATATATATATATATATATATATATATATATATATATATATATATATATATATATATAATTATTATTGATTGATGATGAACATTTTTTTTGTCAAATAATTTTGTGGCTAAAAAGTACTGGTTCAGGCAGAGTTTTGGCACGGTACTGTTATGGTAACGATTTAGCACCGGTATCGAAATAACCCCAAACAATAACCAACCCTAGTGAAGACAATGTTACGTTTCCATAAACGAGCAGCCCTATTTCTAACTACAGTCCACTTTTTCATGCAACTATGACTCCTTAATAAAATCAATGACTTTTTTTTGTAAGTTTTACTAAATATACAAGATTATTTCGATACATCTGGCACTCAAAAATAACCAAAACAAGTGTGCAAACATAAATCTTAACCTACCGACAAGGTAAAAAGGTCACCTGCCGAACATTCTGCATGTAACCAGCTGTGATCAGTGCTGTCATGTTTAATAAACTCACATTAATGACTGCTGGATTGATTTAATACTACAGTACTCCACATCACATTAACACAAGGTCGCTTCACCTTAACCAGATTCCCAGAGCTGATGGATACTCACCCTCCAGGACGCCCACAGCCAGGAAACGTCCATAAAACAGCTCAACCATCGGGTTCTTGGGTTTCTCTCCCTCCCTGTGTGGAACAAGAGCAAATATGGAGTCACGCGGGGATGGAAACGTTGTAAACTAGATTCGATGTCCTTTGGCTGTAGGAGTCACACTGGGACTGTCTTCTGCGGGTATTTAACGGCACTAATTGAAGTCGTACAGGTTAATGTACCACATTAATCATCATTAAAGTCTGTTCCAACTGTGATGCGATCATACATCATTCTGAACGATATGAGAGAGAGGAAAACGGATGAAAGCATGTCAGATTTTCAGGTAGATGTATAAAGTCTCACCTGTCCTCTTCTGCTTTAATCTGAAACGCGTCCTCCAGCCAGTCCAAGAGTTTATGGGTGAACTCGCTCACATCCTGCTGCGCAAACAAACACAGCAACTCAAAATTCAGAACAACTGCATTCCTGTTTTAAATCATCTCAAGTGGTCCTAAAAAGCTAAATCTTTGCCCTTGTTTGTGCTCTTAATGAATGGAAATGAGCCAAAAGCTGGTCTGAAATAGGAAAAGCTCACATGTATCATATTAATCAAAAGGTCAGGCTTGTTTATTATTATCTATAAAACACTGGCGCAAATATTGAAAGCTGCATAAAAGAAGCTGTTTTGCACCATTTATTCATGATGTTAATCTGGTTTCCTTGCACCAAAAACAATAGGTTTGTTTGTCATGAGCCTTATTTGCTCATCCTAACAATGAAACAGGCTATTTTGGCAACTGATTAGCTAAGACTTTGATGTACTGTATATATTGTTCCTTAAACAAATGATTCCAGATATGAATGCTATATGCATATACGCAGGCTTATGCAAATAATACATTTGAAATGTTTTAAAGTAAAAGCTATGACAACTTAAAGTCCACATAAACCAGAAGCTGTGACCGTTCCTAGACCGTACTCGTTTCTAGAGTATATTAAATGAGAAAACAATGGGCGTGGCTTGTTTTTTCTACTGCGAGCTGATTGGATGTAATAAAGTAGGCATTTAATTCAGATTGATTGGGAAATAGGTTTTGGGAGAGTTATTACAACTGACTCCTCCTGCTCACCATTTCTGTTTGTTGTTAAAACTGACAGTTGGAGGGGCGTGGTTATGTACGTTAGCCCCGCCAAGACCCAAAAAAGACGTAATCTGACAGTTTAACTGAAAACAAGCAGTTCAATTAAAGATTAGAGAGCAAACCATTTGTTTTTCTTAAAGACATGCACAGATGAATTATTCACCACAAAACAAGCAATGCGAGCTAACAAAACCATATGATTTGTTTTGATTTTATTTGTACTTTCAAATTTTTCCATCTTTCAAAATCTTCATTTACATTACTGCTTATATGAGGTTTTAAATAATTAGTTTTATTAGTGCTTAAATTAATCTGAAGTAACAGCAAAGACACTTATAATGTCGCACAAAGATTTCAAATAAGTGTTCTGAACTCCATATTATGGTAACCAATAACCTGAACTTTTCCGAATTTTATTGTAATGCAATAACGGTCACCTTCTGTAAAGCTGCTTTGAAACAATAATTATTGTGAAAAGCTTTATACAGATAAACCTCAATTGAATTGAATATTCAAAGAACAAGAAAAATATATATATGGTTACACCTATAGGACTGCACGATTAATTGATAAAAAGATCGCGATCTCGATTCGACCCCTAGATGATCTTAATCCAGCATTTCTACAATTCTGCCAATCATATTTTCAAGTTCAGGAGAGAAGGCGGCCGCATAAGTCCTAACATTGTTTAACATATATTGTTCAGCAACATGTACACCTCCAAATGGTGTCAAAAGTATCACATACTGTATTTATAAGGTATAGTTCACCCAAAAATGTCATTTCTGTCTTCATGTAATGATGTACTCGTGGCCGCGAAATCACATGTGACGTGAGCTGTTACCACAGAGAGGGCGGGCGTGCGCCTGTGAATGAAGTCTACTTTAGTGAACAGAACCTGCATAGGCTGTGAATAACAGGTAACAAAATTGTAAATAACGTTCAGTTTGTGGCACGGAGCGATCATTTGGGAGCTGCGAAAGAAAGTATGAACCGCACTTAACAGTGAAAATGAAGAAGAAAGCTAGCACATCATTTAAATAATCATATCGCATTTTAGAGTAATGATTGCGACAAGCATTTAATATCTTTTTCTTTCATAGCGAACAGAGTGTTGTGCATAAAAATAAATGTTTAACAGTGTCAGTATTAATACTCTAGCCCAGGGATGGGCAAACTCGATCCTGGAGGGCCAGTGTCCCTGCATAGTTTTGCTCCAACCCTAATCAAACACACCTGCTTGTAGCTTTCTAGTGATCTTAAAGACACTAATTAGGGTGTTCAGGTGTGTTTGATTAGTGTTGGAGCAAAACTCTGCAGGGAGAGCGGCCCTCAAGGATCAAGTTTGCCCATGCCTGCTCTAGCCTATATAATGTTGAATATAATGCAGGAGGGAATCTGATAAATGACATGTCTGATTTAGAAAAAAATGGTCTAATAATGTTGTCAATGACAGATTGTCTTGAACATAATAATTCTACTTTAGAATTATGAATAGTTATATTCTCATGTCATCACTTTAGGCAAGGCAAGGCAAGTTTATTTATAAAGCACATTTCATACACAGTGGCAATTCAAAGTGCTTTACATAAACAGGAATAAAAGAAACAAGTATAAGAGAAATAAAAACAAATAATAAAAATGGTAAGAATAAAAATAAAATAAAATAAATAAAAATAAAAGCTGATAAAATGTGTTATAAAAGAATTAAAAAGAAGAGAAAAACATAGTAGTTCGATCTGTCGGACGTAGCACAGTGCTCATTCAGTAAAGGCACAGCTAAACAGATGTGTTTTCAGTCTTGATTTGAATGTGCCTAATGTTGGAGCACATCTGATCATTTCTGGAAGCTGATTCCAGCAGGGAGGGGCGTAGTAGCTGAAAGCCGATTCACCCTGCTTTGACTGAACTCTTGGGATTTCTAATCTATTTGATCCTAAAGATCTGAGTGATCTGTTAGGTTTGTATTCAGTGAGCATATCTATAATGTATTGAGGTCCTAGGCTGTTTAGTGATTTATAGACCAGTAACAATACTTTAAAATCTATTCTGAATGTAACTGGGAGCCAGTGTAAAGACCTGAGGACAGGTGTGATGTGCTCTGATTTCCTGGTTCTGGTCAGAATTCTGGCCGCAGCGTTCTGGATGAGCTGCAACTGTCTGACTGTCTTTTGGGAAGGCCAGTGAGGAGGCCATTACAGTAATCCACCCTGCTGCTGATAAAAGCATGAACAAGTTTCTCTAAGTCTTCACTGGAAACAAAGCATCTAATTCTTGCAATGTTTTTGAGATGATAGTATGCTGATTTACTAACTGCTTTGACATGACTATTAAAACTCAGATCTGACTCCAGAGTCACACCAAGATTCTTGACCTTATTTTTTGTTGTTTGACCCTTAGAGCCAAGGTACACATTCACCTTGAGAACCACTTTACTGTGCATGGACAGGACAGGACAAATTTAAAGTCTTTTCAAGTGCACTATTCAAAGTCTATTCAAAATTTAGTATTTTAACCAACAGTAGACCTACACATAATATTATTATTGCTGTTTTACCATATGTTTAAGAAATAACAATAATAAAAGCCTACTCTATTAACCTTTATTTTACTTTTATAGAATCGTGAGATCGTAATCTTTATTTTAAGCAAAAAAAAATTATTAATAATAAAACATAAAATAAATAATAGTAAATAAATAAAAATAAATAAATAAAATAAATAAAAAATTAAATAAATCGAGATTCTCATTTTAGCCAGAATCGTGCAGCTCTAGCTAAACCCCCAAAAAATCAAGCATAATACTTATATAAAAATAATATGTAATGTAAATGTTTCTTGATGCTTATATTAGAAAGTTTCTGAAAAATCACTGAAGGACCGATTAAGAAAATTCAGCTTTTAATCACAGATATAAATAACATTTTAAAACATTACAATATAAAACCGTGTTTTAGATTATTATAGGGATAGTTCACTCAAAATGTAAAATTTACTCTCCCTTAAGTGGTTTCAAACCTTCGCGAGTTTCTTCACACAAAAATCTATATTTTAAAGAAAGCTGAAAACCTGCAACCATTGGCTTTCACTGTAGGTAAAACAAATACTATGGAAGCCAATTGTTACAGGTTTCCAGTTTTCTTCCAAATATCTTCTTTTGTGTTCAACAGAAGAACAAAAGCCAAACAGGTGGAGCGGGTAAATGATGGCACATTTTTTTGACAGAAGAAGCATATGTAATGCCTCTTGCCAGCAGAAAGGGTAATTTTTTAAAAACAGTTCGGTGAGTCAAGTCATTCAAGTCAAGTCCTTTTTGGGTGAACTATCCCTTTAAATGCCTGACCTGTCAATTGAAATCAGGGGCACAAAAAAAGAGAGGTTTTGAAAAATGTTTTTTTTATATGAAGAGATTAATAGGATACATTTTAAATAAGTAACCCACAAGTAATATAACTGTATTTGTAATTATTGTTAAAAATGCATATTGTATGTATACAGCGTATCCAGCTTGGACATGTGCATTGAATTATTTAGTACTACTTAGTATGTCCACAAGAGGCATTCTTTTTTTTGTTATGTTTAATGTTTTTTTTGTC
This sequence comes from Danio aesculapii, assembly GCF_903798145.1. Taxonomy (NCBI): domain Eukaryota; kingdom Metazoa; phylum Chordata; class Actinopteri; order Cypriniformes; family Danionidae; genus Danio; species Danio aesculapii. The sequence continues at coordinate 37,950,746 of NC_079444.1, forward strand.
TATTTTTTATCACCCTCCTCTCTGCTTGCTTATTCCTTAGGTTTCTTATTGGTTTACTATTCTGTCCATCCTCAGTATGACGGTGTCGGTTCCACCAATCCCAGGACAAGCCGCAAGGATTTAAAGCCTCGACAGACCAGTGTGTGGTGTGCGCTCTGCCTCGGCGTACCATTTGTGCTCCACGCAATTTGATTGTGCTATGCTTCGGCTGTTTAGTGATTGATTATCTTAGTTTACTGTGGTAATTCGAGTTTGCTTGTTGAACTTCATTGGCTTTAAGTAACATAATGTGATGGTTGTTGTGTGGTTCTAAACTAAGCTTTGACCGTTTTATCCGGTTTGTTTTAGTTTAGATTGATGTTTTGTTAGATTAGTTTGAGTGTTTTGCCAGTTGTGTATTTTGAGTTTTGTAGCTTTAATTAGTTTAGTTTTTCCTACCACTGCTATGCTGATGACACCCAGCTATACCTCTCTTTTCACCCTGATGATCCCTCGGTTCCAGCTCGCATTTCAGCCTGCCTGTCAGACATTTCACACTGGATGAAAGATCATCATCTCCAGCTTAACCTCACGAAAACGGAAATGCTTGAAGTTTCTGCCAACCCGACTCTTCACCATAACTTTTCAATCCAGATGGATGGAGCAACCATCACTGCATCCAAAATGGTAAAAAGCCTTGGAGTAACGTTTGATGACCAACTGAACTTCTCTGACCACATTTCTAGAACTGCTCGATCTTGCAGATTCGCACTCTATAACATCAGAAAGGTCCGACCCTTCCTATCTGAACATGCAGCTCAACTCATTGTTCAAGCTCTTGTTCTCTCCAAACTGGACTATTGCAACTCTCTGCTAGCCGGGCTACCAGCTAGTTCTATCAAACCTCTTCAGCTGCTTCAGAACGCAGCAGCACGAGTGGTCTTTGATGAACCCAAAAGAGCACATGTCACTCCGCTACTCACCCGTTTGCACTGGCTGCCAGTTGCTGCCCGCATCAAATTCAAAGCTCTAATGTTTGCTTAAAAAGTGACCTCTAGCTTTGCTCCTTCGTATCTGCTCTCACTTCTGCAGATATATGTGCCCTCCAAGAAACGACTAAAAACGCAACTGTTTAGTCTCCACTTTCCTTCCTAATCTGTAACTGCCTCTCTGGCTATACCACTAACTGTGCCCTCTCTCTCTCTCAAAAAAAAAAAAAAATTTTTACTAATGCTTTGCTTCTTAGACTTTACACACCTGAAACTTGTCTATAGCACCTGTTCACTGCTGCTCTTATAGTTGTGTAAATTGCTTCCTTGTCCTCATTTGTAAGTCGCTTTGGATAAAAGCGTCTGCTAAATGACTAAATGTAAATGTAATGTAAATGTAGTTCGGGTGTCCTATACACTGAAGATCTCGGTTTTTATTTGCATTTATTTTTGACGCCTAGTTTAGACTTTAGTTTTAAGGATTGTTTTGTTTTGTTAATTTCTTTGATTTGGCTTACACTCGTTGTTTTTGTTTAAAGATAATTGTAAATGTTTATTTCTTTTTTTTCCCCCCCATTTATTACTGTTACATAATTGTTTCAATTCTCTCTTTAAGCTTTTTACTCAGTAGTTGATTCTTGCCTCATCCTTGATCTGTCGCACACATTACACGTGGCTCACTTAAATGTTACAGCATTGTTGTAAAACCAAACTCACAATATAATGGATTTTGCAATGTTTATGATCAAATAAACAGTCTTTGTGATATTAAACAGGTTCATAAAAACAAACCATTTCCAATCCTAAACTCTGTACTTATTAGCATGTTTGTGTAAATGTTTTTTTTAATAGCAAGGCAAATCTGGTTTCCCTAAGATACTCTTTTAGTGTCCAACTCAAGAAACTTACCTGCTGAGACTCACTGGACTTGAAGGCATCTTTGAGGATCTCCACGGCCCTGGATGGGTCCACGTACTTCCGCTTGGAGCCCACCAACAAGGAGAAGAGATGCCTGAGCTCCTGCATGAAGGGCAGGTTCCTGTGCTCCTATGGGGACACATCAAGAGACCAAATTAAAATCCTAATGGCATACAGGAAAACAACATATCCTCCCAGAAACAGCTCAAACAGTAGGACACTAAGGTTTATTTCCAAGGAAAATACACAAGTTATAAGTGGCCAAGTTAAAGAGAAAGTCTGTGTCAGCGAAAAGAGTTCAAATAAATAAATAAAAATATATTTTGCAGGACTTACTAAAGACACACAGTAGATATAGTGTAAGAGAGATATTTTTCTGGTGACAGCAGAGAACAAAATGTAGCCCACTTTAAATTAAAGTGCACTTGTGAAAGTGTAACTATTTATTTAACTACTGTGTAGTATTAATTAATTACATATACTTACAATATGCTTAGGGTTAAAATGAGGGTTGCTTGCATTAAATTATGCATAATTCATTGTAATTACTACAGTAAGCACACGGAACAAAGACACCTTAAAATAAAGTGTTACCAAAAATATAAAAGACCACTTCAAAAATCTGTTTCTCTGTATATCCTGGATTTATTAGGTAAGTGTTTGAGAAAAAAATAAGGTTTTATTCTAAAGGTCTGATTACATTAACATATACACTCACCGGCCACTTTATTAGGTACACACTCCTTCTACCGGGTTGGACCCTCTTTTGCCTTCAGATCTGCCCTAATCCTTTATAGCATAGATTCAACAAGGTACTGGAAATATTTCTCAGAGATTTTGGTCCATATTGACATGATAGCATCACGCAACTGCAGATTTGTCAGCTGCACATCCATGATGCGAATCTCCCATTCCACCACATCCCAAAGGTGCTTTATTAGATTGAGATCTGGTGACTGTGGAGGCCATTTGAGTAAAGTGAACTCATTGTTATGTTCAAGAAACCAAGAGATGATTCGTGCTTTATAACATGGCGTGTTATCCTGCTGGAAGAAGCCATCAGAAGATGGGTACGCTGTGGTCATAAAGGAATTGACATGGTCAGCAACAATACTCAGGTAGACTGTGGCGCTTACACGACGCTCAATTGGTACTAATACTAGTGTGCCAAGAAAATATTCCCCACACCATAACACCACCGCCACCAGCCTGAACCGCTGATACAAGGCAGGATGGATCCATGCTTTAATGTTGTTGACGCCAAATTCTGATCCTACCATCCGAATGTCGCAGCAGAAATATAGACTCATCAGACCAGGTGACCTTTTCCCAATCTTCTAATTTTGGTGAGCCTGTGTGAATTGTAGCCTCAGTTTCCTGTTCTTAGTTGACAGGAGTGCCTCCCAGTGTGGTCTTCTGCTGCGGTAGACCATCCACCTTAAGGTTGGACGTGTTGTTCATTCAGAGATGCTCTTCTGCATACCTCAGTTGTAATGAGTGGTTATTTGAGTTACTGTTGCTTTTCTATCAGCTCGAACCAGTCTGGCCATTCTCCTCTGACCTCTGGCATCAACAAGGCATCTGCGCCCACAGAACTGCCGCTCACTGAATATTTTCTCTTTTTCTGACCATTTTCTGTAAATCCTAGAGATGGTTGTGCATGAAAATACAAGTAAATCAGCTGTTTCTGAAATACTCAGAATAGCCCGTCTGGCACCAACAACCATACCACGTTCAAAGTCACTTAAATCACCTTTCTTCCCCATTTCTGATACTCTGTTTGAACTGTAGCAGATTGTCTTGACCATGTCTATATGCATTGAGTTGCTGCCATTTGATTGGCTGATTAGAAATTTGCATTAATAAGCAGTAGGACAGGTGTACCTAATAAAGTGGCCGGTGAGTGTAAATGTAAACAGGTCAAATAAAAACTTTAGTGCTTTTTCTTTCCCATAAAATAACAAATGATCAGAATGACAAATGCTTTCATTTGTTGTGATCGAAAATCTTAGTGTTTTTTCCCTCTTAAAATGCTGATTTCTTAACTTCTTTTGGCAACGAAAGTGGTTCTCAAGCCAATACTGCACTGTTTCATTCCTGAATGAATTTGTTTTTGAATGCAATTAAGTAAGTAAATGATTCAAATATCCACTTATAAAAACAGTTGCTCGTTTCATTTCTTACCGAGTCAGCCACTTTGAACGAAACACTTGAATCTGGCGTAAACCAGTTAAGGTCTGCATGGACAAAGAACTCATAAAAAAACAGCACACTAGTCAAAATAATAACGATCATTATTAAAATCACCCAAAACAATTTGAGATATAAATATTTTATCAATTTTGCACACGACTAACCTGATGGCAAACATTTTTTAAATTCATTTTAAGAAGTTGATCCGTTGGGTCTATCTGATTTCAAGTAAGAGATTTACACACATCTCAATGCCACATAGGGGTCAAAACCAATCACATCATTTGGATTTTCTTCATCTGGAGGACTGTTTTTAATTGATAACAGATTAAAATCCAGCGTGAGCTTCTCTACTGACCCAGTAGATGAAAAGAACAAGCAATAAAGGCGGAGAAAAGGATGAATCCAGGACTCCGTGGTCTTCTATCAGCGGATGAGGTTAAGCTCAGATTAGCGGTCATATCTGCTGACCCCGTTCACAAGCTTAGGGCCCCCAGAGAAAGAAGCCGGAGAAAGAAATCAGCTGGCCTGCTGAGCCGGACATCGAACACTTCTTCCTCTCTTAAACATATAGTGTGGAAGAGCCGATGTGACAGCAACAATACAGGGACCTTGAAAAAGCCCCAGCTTTAGATGAGGGGGAAATCACTGCTTGCAAGAGCGCGATAATGTCACACCATGCAACTGAGGCTTTCAAACTAGGTCAGGCAAGGTCACACTCTGCTGAAAGTATGTCTCTGTGAGAAATGGAACCTCTTATAGCATGTGAGCTGTGTTTAACCATGGTGGACATGGGTATCGGGGGGGGGAGCAATCTCACCTTTTGATTGCGGGGCAGGTCCTGCATCCGTGCAGGAGGGGAATAATGCAACACCAGCCTCTGAAACTCCAGCAGGTTAAAAAGAGACTGAAATATAGTGATAAAAACAAAACAGATAAATATCAGTATTTGAGAACACTGCATAAGATTTCAATGTCAACACAACCTTTGCTAACAGCTGTTTTGAAAGAAAATTTAGGTTTATTTTTTAATCTTAAGCCTCGTTTCCACTGGGTGGCACACTCCTATTGGTCCTCAATCTGGCAACCTGCACGTGTGTGTTTTGATCCAGGAATGCAATACCTAGTTCCACCACTGGGTGTCATACTTACATTCTGCACCTTTAAAATCAGTTTTCCTTTAAAGGTGCCCTATTATGAAAATCTGGGTATACCCAGGTATAGTAGAATAATTAAAGATCAGTATATGGAAATGGGCATACTGTGAGCCTCAGATATCACAGTTTCCTCGTTCCCATGTAAAATCCATGAGTGTAAAACCCCGGTGGACAACGGGCCAATCAGAAGACAAAACAAACAGTGACGAGAATCATGGGTAGGCCCAAACGGAATCTGCGCACACAGAATTCTGCAGATTTTCCGCAGATTTTTAGCCCATCATTAATTCTGTTTATTTACTTAAGTAAATGTGTGCAAATCCATTTTCAGTTTTTAAATTACAGTAATATTAATGAATAATATGAAAATGTTCATCTGATTTATGTACAATGCAGTTTGTACAGTAATATTTTCTGTCTTTTAGTAGATATATTACTTGAGAGACTTGCCTTGTTTACCAAATAAAGTGAATCTAATTGGATTTGCATTTTAAACATTAAATAAAAGTTAAAAAGGTATTACTTTTTATTTCATATATTCAGGTTGGCTATAATACTCCCCAAAAAATTCCACAGAAATCCGCAGATTACCAAAATTCTCAGCAGAAATAGCAAAAAACTTCCACAGATTCCGTCTGGCCCTACTCATGGGCCATGCCCTCCGCATTTGCATGTTTGCCTAATTTGTGTCGTTCATCCGGTCCTGTCGAGCAGCCATGTCATCAAGCTCTGAGATCATAAAAAAGCTCTGAGATCATTAATATGCACGCCTCATGCTGCGTTTGATGAGCAACAACGTTTTTCTAGTGAGCCAATAACGATCATTTTCCTCCCTTAGTTATTTTTAATCTCACATTTCATTAACTATGTATGCGGGACTTTTATTTTTTAGATGGCCGGCCAGCTCTAGGAAGAGTCCAGGTGGTTCCAAACATCTTTCACTTATGGATGATGGAGGCCACTGTGCTCATTGGAACTTTCAGAGCAGCAGACATGTTTTTGTAGTCTTCCCCAGCCTTGTGCCTTGAGATAATCCTGTCTCCTTTGTCTTAATGCTTGGTTTGTGCTTTGACATGCACTATCAACCCTGGGACCTTATATAGACAGGTGTATGCCTTTTCAAATCATGTCCAATCAACTGAATTGACCACAGGTGAACTCTAATTAAGCTGCTGAAACATCTCCAGAATGATCAGTGGAAACAGAATGTACTTGAGCTCAATTTAGAGCTTCACGGCAAAGGCTGTCGATACTTCTGTACATGTGATTTTTCAGCTTTTTTATTTTTAATAAATTTGCAACAATTTCAAAAAAATCTGTTTTCACATTGTCATTATGGGCTATTGTGTGTAGAATTTTGAGGAAATAGATGAATTTAATCCATTTTGGAATAAGAAAAAAAATGGGGAAAAGTGAAGCGCTATGAATACTTTCCAGATGCACTGTGTTTACTGAACTGTCCCTGTAAATAAAATAAATAAGCATAAATTATAAAAAAGTGATCATTCAAAGCATAAACAAGATTATTTTGCTTGTTTTAAGGAAAAACTCACTTAAGACAATGTTTGTTTATTTGTCTAGAATATGCTTGTTGATTTAAGATTTGTTTAGATATTTGGACTAAAATCTAAACAAAAACTCTAGTAGTGCGAGTTTTAATTAGCAAGTAACCTAGCTACATTTAGCTCTCCTTTTTTAGTTATCATCTCGTTTACAACAGTGAACAAAATACCAATGACGAAAAATCTGATAGAAATTATTCACTAAGAAAACTAACACAGCATGTGTCGATATGTTAGACAAAACAAGAATGCTGCATAATTTTTTCACAATGGCATTTGGCATTTTTCTGCCGCTTAGTTGACGTGTCATGGCAGAATGGCTGTGTGCAACACTGACTGACGGCTTGTGTTCAGTGACAGATTCACACATGTGCCGTTTCCTTATTCAGATCTATAAACCGTGAACGCTGTGAGAGTCAGAGCGGCTGCAGCTTCTACAGGAGTCGGGTTACACACAGGAGGTAAACAGCATGTGACAGTACTCAGAGATCATTACTCAGCTTCATGTTCTGACATCGTGTAACAGATACAAACAATCAGCTGAAGTCACATTCAAAGCTGTTGCTAATTATACACACACATACATACATAAGTGCTAAGTTGCATGGTTATACTAAATAGTCTACATTTAGATTAATAAGCAACATTAAATGTAAAACTAAGTGAGTATTATGCAATAAATCAACTTTTTTTTCAACATTGTGTATTTTATTTTATTGCAACTCAAAGAGATAAAAATTCACTGTTTTGTCAATTTTTATACACGAATAAATCTAGCTGTATCAAGAATCTCAATCACACAGCACTTTATTTATTTGTTTTTCTTTTACAATTAATATCCCTATTTAAAAAGTTTGAGGAACTTAGGAGGACTTTTTTAATAAAAGAAAGATCTTATGAAAATGATTTAAAGGGCACTATGGTGAAAATCCTCTTTGGTATACGTATAGTGTGTCCACAGTCATATTATAGTGATATAAACCCAACAAGTCTCTTTTTTTTTTTTATTTCTTGAAGGTAAAATAGGACCCAAATCCCAGTAATTTTGAGGCCAACCGTGCGTGGTTTTCCCCGCCCACCGAATTGATTGACAGGCACCATGTTTCTATAATAACAACATGTAAACACGTCCACAGAACATTTTTTTGCAAATAAATTGGGATTAAAATATATGTTGTTGCAGCTCTCTCTGTGGTTTTTATAAGTTTAATAATAAAACAGAGCATGTTTGTAATAAAGACGGTGAAATCGCTATGTAATTCTTAAATGCTATAATCACCACGGCCGCATGATGTCAATAAACGCTAATATGTGTGTGTGTGTACTGCAAACAGCATTTGTGTGTGACTCATCATTTCAGAAAGGCTTGAATAAACTCCACCATAAATACAACAAATTAACTTATTTGGTATTTTTTACCAATGAGCTGTATTTCAGCTTTGTCCGAGTCTGTCTCTGTCACTGACTGCTGTTTATCTGACGTAACACATGATGAGAAGCAGACACGCACGTGGGAATGGTGGGCGGGGAGAAGTAGCTCATTTACATTTAAAGCCAGAAGCTACAAAAACAGCTACACTACTCAGACACCAAAATGGGCAAATTCTGGGGGCTATAATAATTGATCTGATGGGTATTTTGAGCTAAAACTTTACAGACACGTTCTGGAGAATACAGGTCATCTAGAGTTAAACTGTTAAGTTTTACCATGTTTGAATCTATTCAGTAGATCTCTGGGTCTGATGGGAGCACTTTTAGCGTAGCTTAGCATAAATCATTGAATCGGATTAGACCATTAGCATTTCGGCAATGATATACTTTGCTGTCGTACCAGGAGAAGCAATTATATTATGCAGTGCTGTTCCTTAGTGACACAGCTGGGGACTATTTTCCCCATGATAGCTGCTTCAGCTATGGCATGGCAGCAAAGCAGACCATTAGCAAGTAGACCAAGATGCTAATGGTCTAATCCGATTCAGTTATTTGTGCTAAGCTAAGCTAAGAGTGCTCCTGCCAGACCCTTAGATTGGCAGAATGGATTCAAAAGCGGTAAACTGTTTAATTCTAGGGCGTCATCGTGGCTCAGTGGGTAGCACAATAGCCTCACAGCAAGAAGGTCGCAGGTTCGAGCCCCAGCTGGGTGAGTTGGCATTTCTGTGTTGAGTTTACATGTTCTCCCCGTGTCCGCGAGGTTTTCTCCGGGTGTTCCGGTTTCCCCCACAGTCCAAAGATATGCGCTATAGTTGAATTGGGTGAGCTAAATTGACAGTAGCTTATGAGTGTGTGTGTGTGTGTGTGTGTGTGTATGATTGCAGGAGTGTATGGGTGTTTCCCAGTGAAACATATGCTAGATAAGTTGGTGGTTCATTCCGCTGTGGGACTAAGCTGAAGGGACTAAGCCAAAAAGAATATGAATATTTAACTTTAGCTGTAAAATGAGCCTATTTCCAAAAAAAGTGGAGTATTCCTTAAAAACATGTTTGTCGATTTTGAACAATTTAACTCATATTTGCAGAATAAATGTATTAAATCCTCAAACCTCAAACAATACAACTCATATTTATAGAATAAAAGCATTAATTTCCCCAAAGCGCAAATATTTCTTTGCTGTAGTGTTTACCATACATTTTTATTGTCCTCTATTTGATCATTTCTAGCTCTCTAAACATGAATGAACACCTTATAGATACAAGTATAATTGTATTTTTCTACAAAATAAATATAGAGAGTCAAACACAGATAAAGAAAAATATTCGCACTTTAATCTTGTAGCATGACCATAATCAGCCAGTCTAAAGAAATAATTACAAAAATCTAATAAAACACTATTAAAATGTATGAATGAAATTGTCATTTGTTCATCGGCTAAGCAAATGCATTCCTTCGGCTGACACTGACCTGTATAACAGCACTGAACCAGCAAGTGTTTCCCACATTCTTCAGGCCTACAGGACAGTTCTCCAGCCTCTTGCGCTCGTGAGGGTTTGGTGAATCGCTCCACACTTCTGTGTGTGTTCGCTTCAGGCTGGCCTTGTTCTCCGCGATACTCGCCTCCAGGACTCTAGGAAACAAAAACACAAAATTTCACCTCTTGATCTGATCGCTTATTACTAAATCAGTTACCATTACGCATGTCAAAATTACAGATGATACAGATGATTTGGTATCAGATTAGTAATAGATCATAACTGGTTAGTACGTCATTTATCATGTAGCGGTAGCTTACTAAGGTGAAGGAGGAGAGCGCGAGTAATTAAAACTACTAAAAAAAAAGCACAATTCACTGCTTTTGGGTTTGCTGGGCAGTCTTTCACTGACACTGAAGTTACAGCAGAACCCAGGAGCACCTATTTCACTGCTAGGGAGAAAATGAAAGCTGTAAACTCCATCTCTCCATCTCCCTCTCAGTTGTAGATCCAGACATGACCGTGTCTGCATCAGCTGCGATAGCCGCGGCTGTTTTTTTAGTGTCCGTGTCACTGCTCAGTGAAAAGTGCTGACCTTTAAGGCCAATCACAATCATTTTTGTTGAGGGTGTGAACACAATGGCCAATCATGGGCTTTCTAATATATTGAAATTTGCAACAATACCAATAACATTGACAAGGATAAAAGTGAAAAGTGCACCTGCTGATAGCCTGCTCTTCATCGGTGATGCCCGTCTCCCTGAAGGCTCTGTTTGACTCCTCCAGACTGAGAGCGATGGCCCGCTGGAGGTCATCTTTATCATCTCCAGTCAGATCAATTACATCTAAAATAATACAAATATTCAAAATTAACAGAGGAATAGCAGCAAACAATGAGGGTCTGTCATTTATATTCATTCATTCACACAGCGGATGCCCTTCCAGCCACAACCCAGTGCTGGGAAACATCCATACACACTCATTCACACACATACCGTCAATTAAGCTTACCCAATTCATCTATAGCGCATGTCTTTGGACTTGTGGGGGAAACCGGAGCACCCGGAGAAAACCCATGCCAACATGGGGAGAACATGCAAACTCCACACAGAAATGCCAACTGACTCAACCGAGGCTCAAACCAGTGATCTTCTTGCTGTGAGGCGACAGCACTACCAACTGCACCACCCTATTTATATTCTATTCTATTCAATTATATTACACTCAAAAAAGCATTTTGCTGCTTGTTCAAACTATTCATTTAAAATGAGTTGAAACCAGACTTTTTTTTGGGGGGGTGACTTAATTGTTTTATGTTCAAACCACATAAATTTGAACTTGATAAACATGAATGAATTGTGTGGAACCCTGTTTTTTTTTTTTTACAGTTTATATTATATTTACACACAGAGATCAAATGAAATTAAACTTACATAATTTGATATATAAAAAATACAAGTTTTATATTTTATTCTGTTTATATGATTTAATTGAATGTACATTTTATACATTATAATTTATAGCATATTTATATATACTTTATGTTAAAATAATAATACTAGTGTATTTTTTTGATCGTTCTAATAATGTCCTTGAATAATTAAATAGAACTACCATATATATTTATTTATGGAATTTTTTTGTATTTTATCATTTCATTTATTACTACAAGTTCTGGATCTGATGTTTTGTTATTTTGTGTACCAATTGTGGAAAACCCTATATACCATACATCTCTATGCAAATTTAGAAACTGCAATTAAAAAGTAAATGGAGAAGATTTTTTTAAATTAATAATAATATTTCTTATTACAATAATATATTAACAAATGCACAACTATTCTATTCACTAAAAATTTAACTTAAAAAATGTTGAAAATTTCAATTTTTGTTATAGTTTAAAATTATATATAAGCTGAATGCATTTAAATAAACAGTTTATGTTATTAAATTTCATTTGTATACACCCTAATACATGGCATATTCAAATAATACTATCTAATATTATTAATATACGCGTGACACGGTGGCTCAGTGGTTAGCACTGTCGTCTCACAGCAAAAAGGTCGCTGGTTCGAGTCCCAGCTGGTATTTCTGTGTGGAGTTTGCAGGTTTTCCCCGTGTTAGTGTAGGTTTCCTTTAGGTGCTCCGGTTTCCACCACAGTCCAAACACATGCGTTATAGGTGAACTGAATAAGCTAAAATGGCCGTAGTGTATGGATGTTTCCAAGTACTGGGTTGCAGCTGGAAGGGCATCTGCTGTGTAAAACAAATGCTGGATATTATTAATATATCATCAAATGCACAACTGTTATATTTACAAAATAAATTTAATTAATGGTTCTGTTTCAGTGTTTGCTTCTTGAATTTAATATAATTTTGAAAAAAATTTACATCTTTAAAAAAGTTAAAGAGAATATTTGATTTGTTTAATTATAGCTTTTATAGCTTAAAGTAGTGCCATGATTTAACTAACGGCTGACATATTAAAAACTTTAAATGTTTGCATATTAAACACATTAAATGCATCAAATTTAAAGAAAACTTTTGTTAGTATACAAATGCTAAAGTATATTGTATAAGTAACAAAATATTTCCTGAATTAGTACAAAATGAACAAGCTATCGTTAAGATTCTGAACAATCTTATTAAAAGGTTATGATCAATAACATCAAAATGTAAATAAGGCAGCTCAAGAGGTTATAACACACCATCACTGTGATACGAAAAATCCTGAATATCTCTTAAGGACATGTGGAGAGCTGAAATAAAAACATGAGGCAGCACGCCAAACTAACATTCCCTCTGTCAGCATTCCCTCAGCAGTTTCATCATCATTTAAAACAAGCTGGGAGGATGTTTCAAGCTCTGGCTCTCTGAGATGATGTGCATGTGTTTATAAAGGAGCTGCCAGAACTCCCACTGCTGTGAGTTACATGATGTCTCACTTCACCAGAAGAGGAATTTCAGCAGGACGTGTGGCATAAATATTCATTCTCTGCTTTGACGCAGCGGTGCTAATTTACTCCTGCAGTTTAGAAGTTGCAGGTGAATACCATTAAAGAACCAACTGATATTTATCATCATAGTTCCCCAGTAGACTGATTACATTAACAATTACTAACATTTTGATTGCTTTTTTTTAACATTATGCTTTAATATGATGACATGATTTCATTAAATATGCATACATTTGTAACAACAACAACAAAGAAAAGAATGAAGTCAGGTTAAACATTTTGCTTTGTTTTTCAAAAGTCAAAGTTTTTTTTACTGATGGGGTTTAGCGAAACTTTTTTCCACTCTAAAAAAATTGCAAATTTCATTTTTTTTACTAAATAAAGTTGCATATAATCAGACAAACACATCTCTCTCTCTGCAAACACCTTCAGAATAGAGATATGAATAAAACTGTGCAGTTTGGTGTGTGTAAGCACTGCTGAAGTGGAGATTTACAGATCAGTGCAAGAAAAAAAAACTCATTTTGAGAAAACAGCCTTTGGAAAACATGTATTGTAATTAAAATCTACAGACACAAACTGAAAAAAATGTAACAAAAGAAACAGTTAAAGTGTACTTACAAAAAGAAATACAACGGAATGTTGTTTTACATCAGACAAGTGTTGGTAATTTGCTAAAAATTATACATTTTATCTGAAAAGTTATTTAAATCGCTTAATAAATTAAATTTAATTACTACAAAATAGTCAATACTGATTACTGATCCCGAAGAGGGAAGAAATCACTTTCCCGAACTCTCACATTCAATCTGCCCAGTTGGTGGAATGAACTCCCTAACTACATCAGAACAGCAGAGTCACTTGCTGTCTTCAAGAAACGACTAAAAACTCAACTGTTTAGTCTCCACTTTCCTTCCTAATCTTAACTGCCTCTCTGGCTATACCACTAACTGTACACTCTCTCTCTCTCTCTCTCTCTCTCTCAAAAAAAAAAAAAAAAAAATTTTTTTACTAATGCTTTGCTTCTTAGACTTTACACATCTGAAACTTGTCTATAGCACTTGTTCACTGCTGCTCTTATAGTTGTGTAAATTGCTTCCTTGTCCTCATTTGTAAGTCGCTTTGGATAAAAGCGTCTGCTAAATGACTAAATGTAAATGATTAATAATAATAATCCTGATTAATTGAGAGAGAGAGAGAAAGAGAGAGAGAGAGAGAGAGAGGAAACATATTTAAAACAAAAATAACTACTCTGCTTCTTTGAATTTATTTGAACTTAATTTAATAAAACTTAATTTAACTATTTAACATATGTGCGCAGTGGGTAGCACAATTGCCTCACAGCAAGAAGGTCGCTGGTTTGAGCCTCGGCTGGGTCAGTTGGCGTTTCTGTGTGGAGTTTGCATGTTCTCCCCATGTTTGCATGGGTTTCCTCCGGGTGCTCCGGTTTCCCCCACAGTCCAAAGACTTCTGGTATAGGTGAATTGGGTAGGCTAAATTGTCAATATACAGTGTATGTCTGTGAATGATTTTGTATGAATGTTTCCCAGTACTGGGTTGCAGCTGGAAGGGCATCCGCTGCGTAAAAACATGTGCTGGATAAGTTGGCGGTTCATTCCACTGTGGCGACCGCAGATTAATAAAGGGACTAAGCTGAAAAGAAAATGAGTGAATGAATGAAAATATGCACAGTATTGAGGGTAAGTAAAAGTAACTGTAATTAGATTACCAAAAAATGCAAAGTAATCCGTTACTTATATTACCAACTATATTACACCCAACACTGCGTCAGACTAAAATAAAACACTTCATGAAAAATCAAAAGACTCAAAATAGAAAAGCTTCTTGCCTGTAATATCTCACATTTATAAATCAATCCTGAATTCCCACTTATCAAAATACAAACCAAACTCTTTTAGAGCAGCTTAGAAGTTGCTGGAAACTTTTCCAGCGGCTTCTTTGCGTCACAACATTTGATTGTCCTACATCGCAGTGTAACCTTCCCTCTGGATTCTGTTCAATCATTGTTCAGAGATTGAAATACGCACTTGTGTCAGCCTGGCTGCCCACGCTGATGTATCTGTCGTTGGTGATTTGGGCCGTCTGGTAATAGGTGGCTTCATCTTGCTGCGGGACCTTGGCGTTTTTCTCAGTGAGAAAGGCAACCGCCTCCACTAGGTCACCATTACTGACCTGCAGATAAACAGAGATGCGTAAACACCTTTCATTACATGCACTAACACACTAACTTATTAATCTATCTGTCAAATCAGCTGCAAACAAAGCACACAAGACAGATTGTATTAGTTATGGAGTTCCTGAAACTGATAGCTGACCTGCAGTGCCTGCTGTAACAGCTGAACATCTGTAGTTCCAGTAACTTCCCTCAGCTGGTTCAGTAATGTCTGCTGGTGCTGGGGAAAATAGAAAACAACAGAAATTAATCAGCACAGTTTCATAAAGACCCATACAATAAGATTTCAGTTAGGGATACACTAATATGGAACCGATAACCGATATATTAGACAACAGATATCATTTTTACACGGTTTTCTGCAGGATTGCAAAAGCAAAAGGCAAATACATAGTGAACAACTGATTTCTATAGGCAACTTGCCTTTACATAAATCAAAATTTATGCCAAACAAAAACACATATTATATATATAAAAAATCCATTGTCTGATAAAAAAGGAATAATTAAAGCAACCTAGTCACTGAAAAACCTAGTCACTGAAAAAAAGTCACTGAAAACTAACCAAAGTGAAAATACCAGCTAAATAATTTAAAAGTGGCGGGCTGCAAGCATGTAAAATCATTCAAAAAGCTGAAAAAAATACTTAAAATGCTTAAAAATATCAGCCAAATTTTCCCATCAGACCAATAATAAACATTTGGGGTCAGCATCATTTTTTTAACTTGTGTGTGATAATTTGTCTGCAGGAACGGATAAACTGTAGTCAAAGTTTGAAGTGGATCAAAGCCTTTTAAAAGTTATCCTAAAACTATTTAATAACACCTATTCTTGTTTTAGGATCATTTTTTTAAAACTTTTTTTGATCCACTTCAAATGTTGATTACTGTATGTCAAAAGCAGTTCTCAAACAATTAATCACTAAAAATGTTGACTGAAATATTTACAATAATAAACACACTTTGGGTGTGCTATCCCTTTATTGTTGACTTATTGTTTCTGAAATCAAAACAATATTTTTGGTTGTCTAGAAAATGCTTCTTGATTTAAAAATGTGTAGATATTTGGACTATAAACAAAGCAAAAACTTAAAATAAGAGAATCATTTTTGTTGCAGTATGTTGAAGTTTTACATTTTTGGGCGTTATATCCTTTTAACAGTGACTTATGGTTTCTGATACCAAAACAATAGTTTGTGCTTGTCCAGAAAATGCATCTTATTTAAAAATGTGTAGATATTTGAACCTGAAACAAAGTAAAAACTCAAAAAAAAGAAATTTGTTGCAATGTGTTGAGGATTTTTTGGGGGGGGTGCTATCCCTTTAATGTTGACTTACTGTTTCTGAAATCTAGACAAGCAAAAATATTGTTTTGAAAATGCTTATGTGTAAATCTTTGGACTAGAAACAAAATAAAAACTCAAATTAAGATAATTTTTGTTGCAGTGGGTTGAGGAATATTTTAATGTTTGGGTGTGCTATCCCTTTAATGTTCACTCATTGTTTCTGAAATCAAGAAAATATTTTTTCTTGATTAGAAAATGCTTCTTGTTTTAAAATGTGTAGATATTTGGACAAAAAAAAAACCCCTTAAAGTTAGAAAAGCATTTTTTGCAGCTTGGTGAGGAAATTAAAATTTTTGGGTAAACTATGCCTTTAAATGTCTGTCTCTACTAAACCAGGAACTGGTTTCTGTCCCCAGCAAAACTCAAGAACATCAAGACACACCACATATCACATATCAAAATCTCACACCTCTGGATAGGAAACACAGAGTACTGGCCCTTTATCTCAGTCCTGGGAGCAAACAGGAACGGCATGAGTCAAACACAACTTGTGCCAGGCTGAAGAGGGAGGAACCGCACTCCTCCCAAGCCCAAAATGCTGTACGACTGATCCGTTTCTACTCGTCTAACCAATTTAGTCTGAGCCCTAACAATTCTTATAAGTTTGAGTTAAGTGGCATAATCATTACATAAACTAACAGCCAGCAGCTATAATGATGTACTTGCTGAATTTCAAACGCATGTCTATCTGTTCAAGATATAACATGAAACATCATGGGGTATGTGCGGCGCGTGCACGTCCCAACACTGAAAGAGGCACACCCCTCCCAGCCTGTGGTATGGATGCGCTGGGCTGAGTAACACAGATTTCCCAACAGTAACATGATAAAGCAACACAAGCTCAGTGCAGGATCGAGACTGCTGAAATTCATACAGCCTGTCCACTTTTGGTTTATGCGAAATACTTTCGTTTTATATTCACCACCACCTGCTGCAAGTGCGGTTTGAAAGCCGATCTGGTGTAATTAAGATCACAGAATTGCTGCTGCATAATAACCTGATGAACAACCTGCCTATTTACGTAACTAATGTGATCATTATACTATTATTAAAGCCAAAACAACTCAAAGTACACTTAAGATGTTAAATGTTTTCATTTACTCACTCTTTACACTCTTTCAACCCTTTGTAAGTTATTTTTCTTCTGCTGAAGACAAAAGAAGATATTTTGAAGAATGCTGAAAACCTCTAATCATTGACTTCCATAGTAGGAAAAACAAATTCTGTGAAAGTTAATTGTTACTGCTGACATTTTTAAAAGATCTTATTATGTGTTTAACAGAGGAAAGAAACTCAAGAAGGTTTAAAATGAGTAAAGAGTGAGTAAATTATGATTTTTTTGGGTGATCTATCCCTTTGACAAAAACAAACAAGGAAATTTGTTTACAAGATGATAGTGCTGCACAGTATATTTTCAGCATTGATATTACAATAAGCACATCCGCAATACGCCACGTTGCAGGATCTGCAATGGTGAGTTAGGATTGTATAGTTTAGTATTATATATATTTTTACATATACAACCCAAAAAATTAAGGTAACTCAAACCATTTGAGAAAACCGATTGCAACAAATCATTTAAATTCTAAAACTAATCCTAATGAGTACTGTGAACTTAATCCATTTGAGTAAACAAAGAAATTAGAGCACAGTAAAACCCAATAAACGAAGAGAACTCAAACCAACTGAGTCCTGTAAAACCCAATAAGTTAAGGCAACTCAAACCATTTGAGGAAACCGATTGCTGGAAACCATTTGAGTTGAAAAACTAATCTATACGAGTACTGTGAACCTACTCCATTTAAGTTGAAGTAATGAGGTATTTCATTAACTCAATACCTTCAACACGGAGTTCAAAACTCTTTTCAAATGAGTAGAATGAACTTTCAGTCAATTTTGAGTTAACTACACTCATTTCATTTGATAAAGTTGACTGTTGGGTTTTACAGTGTAGTTACTTCAGAGTTTAACCTTATTGGATTAAAAGTTTGCACATGTTTAAGTGCTAAGAGCTAGGGCTGCACAATATATCGTTTCAGAATCGATATCGCAATGTGATCATTCGAAATAGTCACATCGCGAGTATACACAACGTTGAGTCTAGATTATAATTTATCACTTTGCAAGTGTTTTTTTTTTTTGAGGCATGCAACTGTGTGAGGGCTTTAAAAGCATTCAGGCATAAGAAAATGTACCAGTTGTAACAAATTTTATTGAATTTTTATAAAACGAAGACTATGCAATATTATTTGCATTTGATTATTCAATCACTGTATACCTAGATACATTTCAACTCTTCGGAAAACAATAAAACGCTTTTTATTTAATTAGCATATTTTTCTTTACTGAATTTATCTACGCTTGTAGATTGTTTATTATATTTGATGCACTCCCCTATAAAATTGACCCGATCAATCTAAAATTATAGACAAACATTTATTAAACTCATCTAGTAAAATTGTATTCAAATTGCAGAATAAAAAAATAAATAATAATTCGCAATGTGTAATTTTTCCAATATTGTGCAGCCCTACTAAGAGCACTCAGACACAATATTTAATAGAATATTATTTTATTGAACTGTTTAAACAGTAAAGTCTTTGCAGTGTTATTTTAAGTTTTTTATTTGTTTTGTTTTTCTGTACCCAAAATATGATTTCACTACACCCTGAAAACTATAGAGCACGGCTTATATCACTCTTATATTTGCATATTACATTTCATGCATGATTTGTTCCCCTATAAATTCATCCCAATCGATTGAAAATTAATATATTGTTTCCAAATAGGGCTATTCAATCCATCTTAAATTGTATTTATATTGCAGAAATACAAAATAGCGCAATGTGCAATTTTTCTAATATCATAGAGCTTTATTATAGAAGCACTAGGGCTGCATGATATTGGAAAAATCTAACACGGCGTCATTTAGTTTTTCTGCAATATTCAGTGCGATATGAATATAATTATGTCACCAGATGACTTGAATAGCGATGTTGAATTGTGATTGTTTCATAGGCTTTTTTGTGAGTATAACTATACGTTAATTAATCAAATGTAAGCAAATAAAACTGCATACTCTTCATTGTATGAAAGTTAAATTATTATTAACACAAATTATTTAAATGCACTTGAAATCTTACGGTCATGGGCCTTAAAAACAAATAAAACAAGCACTGTTTCACTCTATTAAGGTTAAACTTCACAATCACTCAACAATATGGTTCTTGGTCAGCTATAATTCCACTCAAATTTCCTGAGGGATGAATAAACTGAAGCTGAACTTGATATTGCAGATCCTACGATGTGACTATTGCGAATGATCACATTCTGATATCGATGCTGAAACGATATATTGTGCAGCCCTTTTAAACACATTAACAAACATATGCTGCGCCATCATTAACATAATTCCTCAAACACAAAAAACTAATAATGAATTTAAATCACTCATGAAAGAACTAATGTTTACAACTTAAATAATCATACAAGATGGGTGTTAATGAATAGATAAAAATAAAGATATGACATCCCTGTTTACAAAAAGATGAAACTGAAAGTGACAAACACAAAGCAACAAATTATGCTAAAATATTTACACTAAGACAAACTTACTGTATACATGGCGCAAAAACACAAATCCTCAATTTTATAAACAAAACAGTGTATATAGAGGGATCAGAGAGTGAAATTCAATACCTTTTAAGACTATTTCTATATATTTTAAGATCTTATAAACACTTTTCAACCAGAAACACTGGCGAGATTTCAACATACAGTACATTTACTAAATATTAATGTAAGAAATTAATCCAAAACTAAAACATTATTCATATACTGATTAAAAATCAATTAAATCTAGCTAATTCAGCAGGTTGGCACCTACAGAACTGCAGAAATAAGTGTTGCCTCGATTACTGTAGTAAACAAAACAGCAAGATGTCAAATCTAGTAGGATTTCATTGATTTCATAAACTACACAACATCCTAATATTCGCAGATTTAATTCAGGCAAGCTTTAGCATACAATCACTGCGTAATCAAAAATGATATAAAAATGTAATACCTTGCAAAATAGCATTTAAGACCTTTTAATACTTTTTAAAGGGCCTTAAATTTCTTTAATAGTTTAAGACCCCACGAACACCCTGCAAATCTATAAAAAGTGCTTATGTTAAAGTAGCAATGTGACTGTCAGAACATAAACAAATCAATTGTTGTGTTAGGCCAATCAAAAACTCAATCCGAGGTATGATAACTCTTTCGAACACAAATACATAACCATCGCTAATTTCAAAACACAATAAATTGTATTAATATCGCAGAAATACAAAATACCGCAATGTCCGATTTTTCTAATATCGTGCAGCCCTATTATATAAACACGTTAACAAACATATGCTGCAACATCATAAACATATAAAACAAAAGACTAATATTGAATTTAATTCCCTCATGAAAGAACTAATATTTACACTCTAAATAATCATACAAGACTGGTGTTAATAAACAGATCAAAATAAATATGACATCCCAATAAGAGTTTGTTTACAAAGAGATGAAACTGAAAGCGACATAAACAAACCACCAAAATATGCTAAAATACTTACACCAACACAATAAACTTATACATGACGCAAATTAACAATAAATCCTTAATTTTATAAACTAAATTATTAAAAAGTGCTTATATTAAAGCAGCAATGTGCCTGTCAGAAGATAAACAAACGTGTTAAGCCAATCCAAAACTCAATCTGAGCTATGATAACTCTATTAAACCCAAATATATAACTACTGCTAATATTAAAACACATTAAAAGTGAGTTTCACAGCTTGTTTTGGTGGGGAAGTCTAGCAGCTTTAGCTCTGCTAGCACAAACGCGGCTGTTTCTTTGCATTTATTTCACAATTATGACCATGTGGTGATTTATTCACAATAGTTTACGTAAAAAAACGTTTAAAATAGCTAAAATTCAGAATTACGTAAGCGCAACAGTCCAACAAATGAGAACAAACACAGGAACGTGAGGCGCGGCTAACGTGATGCTAGCACTAGGCCGCAGCAATCAAACCGAACCATAGGAACTTAGTCGCGCCCACAAACCTCCGTTATAACAATGAAGTGGCAAAACCGGGGAAAACCGAGTTGGACTTAACGTTAACCGGGTCCGTGTTTTCTCCCAGTATTAGCTCCTTACCTTCTGAGAGTGCTGCTGCAGGACATTCTGCTCCACGGTCATGGCCGCTTCCGATCCAGGCGAAAAGGACTCAAATTCGACGGTAAAAACGAAACATACAGGAGTTATGTGAGCTTAACGGGGGAGTTTAAAAGAGAAAAAGTCCGTACTCATCCGCGCTGCAACGGCGCCATGACGAACACGAGCAGTACAGTCACATCTGACATCTCTGACATCCATTAGCTGGGTCTGGATCACACACGCGTGCGCGCGCCCTTACGTCATAGTGGTGGAGTAAACACACACCCTACACGCACACGTTCATACATGGATAAACAAAACAATGCGCATCCAAGCAATGCAGTAAATCATATGAACAATAAATACTTGATAAAAGATCTACTGTTGTTTTATAACAATAAACTATAGCGGTCTCTGTATGTAGACTAACATATACTGTAAAATGTCACAATGTAAACCATGAAATTGCAGGAAAAAAATAGCAATACCAAAAGGATGGATGAAAACAATATACAATAAAATTATGAAATAAATAATATAATATATATTATAGTATATAATAAAAGAAAATTATATAAAAGGAATATACACTCACTGGCCACTTTATTAGGTACACCTTACTAGTACCGTGTTGGACCCTCTTTTGCCTTCAGAACTGCCTTAATCCTTTGTGGCATAGATTCAACAAGTTACTGGAAATATTCCTTAGAGATTTTGTTCCATATTGACATGATAGCATCATGCAGTTGCTGCAGATTTGTTGGCTGCACATCCATGATGCAAATCTCCCATTTTATCACAACCTAAAGATGCTCTATTGGATTGAGCTCTGGTGACTGTGGAGGCCATTTGAGTACAGTGAACATATTGTTATGTTCAAGAAACCAGTCTGAGATGATTCGCGCTTTATGACATGGTGCGTTATCCTGCTGGAAGTAGTCATCAGAAGATGGGTACACTGTGGTCATAAAGGGATGGACATGGTCAGTAATAATACTCAGGTGGGCGTTGGCATGATGTTCAATTGCTACTAATGAGCCCAAAGTGTGCCAAGAAAATATCCCCTCACCATTACACAACCAACAGCCTGAACTGTTGATACAAGGCAGGATGGATCCATGTCTTCATTTTGTTGATGCTGTAGCCCATCCACCTCAAGGTTGGATGTGTTGTGTGTTCAGAGATGCTCTTCTGCAGACCTCGGTTGTAACGAGTGGTTATTTGAGTTACTGTTGCCTTTCTATCAGCTGGAACCAGTCTGGCCATTCTCCTCTGACATCAACAATGCATTTGCGCCCACAGAACTGCTCACTGAATATTTTCTCTTTTTCAGACCATTCTCTGTAAACCCTAGAGATGGTTGTGCGTGAAAATCCCAGTAGATCAGCAGTTTCTGAAATACACAGACCAGCCCGTCTGGCACCAACAACCATGCCATGTTCAAAGTCACTTAAATCCCCTTTCTTCCCCATTCTGATGCTCGCTTTGAACTGCAGCAGATCGTCTTGACCATGTCTACATACCTAAATGCACTGAGTTGCTGCCATATTGGCTGATTAGGAATTTGCGCCAAAGAGCAGTTGGACAGGTGTACCTAATAAAATGGCCATTGAGTGTTTAATAAAAAATCATAAGAACATATAAATGTATAATTATCAGATTATATGTATTGTATAGAACCTACATATCGACAATACAAACATACAAAATGACAACAAAGCATAAATATTAATCCAAAAACATTTACATGCTAAATATAGGTATTTATTCTTTTATATGAAAAAGTGATCAACAGTATGAATACTGCAGTACTTTTTCAACAGGAGAAAACAGAGTGACTTTTTCTTTGGGCTTTAGCCAATTAGATATGCTTGATTTTGCTTTGCCAGTTACTATCTTTTGTCTGTTGGTGCCTTTATGTGCGTATATTCAAATGTACCTAATTCAATCCTTAAAATAAATGTAACGTGAAAAGCTGCAGCCCCTTTCCAGATCAAAACTGACCCAAATGAAAAAAGCTATAATAAGCTTTTATAAATTGTTTTATTAGTGTGCTTCGCTCGTTCTGAAAAGTGAAGCCAAAATATTACAATCGCCCCCTTGTGGTTGGCTGCAGTATAGTCACAAACTCTGCCATCTCCATGTAAAAGAAGGCACCTGAGCCAAACTAAAATATCAAAATATACTTCAAATTATAACTATTTTCATAAAATTTCTATTTATTTTCATCTATTTTAGCGTTTACACTGACAAAAACAAATATATATGTTCTAGAATATATTTTATATGTCTTAGAAAAGTAAACTAATAAATAAATATAACCTGAAGAAAATATGTCCACAGATCCTCATGCAATTTTTGGATTTCCTGTTTGTCCAACTGAACTATTCATTCATTCATTTTCTTTATGGCTTAGTCACTTTATTAATCCGGGGTCACCACAGCTGAATGAACCGCCAACTTATCCAGCACATGTTTTACGCAGCGGATACCTTTCCAGCTGCAACCCATCTCTGGGAAACATCCATACACACTCATTCACACTCATACACTACAGACAATTTAGCCTACCCAATTCACCTGTACCACATGTCTTTGGACTGTGGGAGAAACCGGAGCACCCGAAGGAAACCCACGCGAACGCTGGGAGAACACGCAAACTCCACACAGAAACGCACACTGACCCAGCCGAGGCTCGAACCAGCGACCTTCTTGGTGTGAGGCTTTGCACTACCTACTGCGCCACCGCATCGCAAGTTTGGATAAAAGCGTCTGCTAAATGACTAAATGTAAATGTCTGCTAAATGACTAAATGTTATATTAAGATATACATGTATTATATGTACAAAACTGACCCAATGTTACAGGATGGTTACCATTAAGAATATATGATGGTGTATTAAAGATACTGTGAGTGGTATTTCTTTTTAAGATAATATTTGAACAATAATATATTATACAAAAGGAAAACTTTCAGTCTTTTCCTCAATAACATTAAATAAACGAATAAACAAAAACACAATATGCCTTTTGGACTTTCAATGTAATGCTTTTGGTCAATTTTAAATAAAGGAAACTTGGTTTTATCATTGGACCATTGGTGTTTGTGTATATGGTACTTCCCATATATAACCAAATTATTCATTCATTCATTCATTCATTTTCCTTTGGCTTATTCCCTTTATTCATCAGGGGTCACCACCGCGGAATGAACCGCCAACCATTCCAGCATATGTTTTACACAGCGGATGCCCTTCCAGCCACAACCCAGTACTGGGAAACACCCATACACACTCATACACTATGGCCAATTTAGTTTATTCAATTGTAGCTCATGTCTTTGGACTGTTGGAGAAATCGGAGCACATGGAGAAAAGCCACGCAAACTGGTCCAGCCGGGACTTGAACCAGTGACCTTCTTGCTGTGAGGCAACAGTGCTAAACACAATCGCCTGGCTCCAAAGTCTGCAAAAAACATCTTTACAAGAATTTTGTAAGTTTAAATAGATGTCCAATATCAAACCAAACATTGAGGTAAATACGCATAAAATAGTATATTTTAAGTATATTTTAAAGAAATGGTTTCTTGATAATCAACATAGTGAGAACTAGTTATTATTATTATTTATTGATTTTCTGATGTTGTTGTTGGGGTAGTTTGAATTTGTATTTCTATTTGTGTAGGCCTTTAACATCTGGCAAAGGGACCACCAATGGGGTCTTTTGGCGAATTTGAGTACATTCACGTTCTTGGGGAATGTTGATTACGGTTTTTCTCAATGGATTTGGTGGATTTATCACAACACTATTTACATTTGCACAACAGTTAATGTATTTCTCAAAACAGTAATTTGTGCACATCATAGTAGCAGTTTCTCATTCCTTCCAACACATTGCGAATGCTTTTGGACATGCATCAATTGATTTCAAACAACTCTCTGCTGTTTATAACATTATTATTTGCTTATGTCATGTCAGTCAAAATTAACTTGTGAATGCTGAATAGTCATTCCATATAAAACTAATAGCCCTCATTTCATGACATGAGTCAATACATACAAAAATGTGGAACTAGTTGTCAAAATCTGTCAAGCTAATTTCATAAATTAAAAAAAATTCCTGAAAATGTCTTCTAAATTGAACAGTTTCATAAATGATTTACAGACCTGTATGTTGTAGGTTTAGCTCCAATATGTACTGCAATATTGTTTACAGTTGTGCACAGCTCTACCCAAAGGAAGTGTATGTTTGTTGTAAATAAGGGTGTAATTATTCTTTTTTTTATCTTGTTCCTAAACAACGGTGTCAGGACTTTTCTTTTTGATGACACTTTCATTGACATCAATACTTGCTTTTGAGGAATGAGCTCTCCATTTTGAGCAAGTGACACGCTTTTGCAGGTTATCAACTAGATTTGGCAGTTTGTTCTAACTGTTTTGAGAAACACATTAACTGTTGTGCAAATGTAAATAGTGTTGTGAGAAATGCACCAAAGCCACTGAGAAAAACGGTAATGTACACTGTCCCTTGTTGTGAAAAATAAATAAATGAAATGAAATTCTCCATCTAATTCACAAATTGTGCTCGCTGAAATAAACAAACAGCATAAACTCACGTGTCAGTTTGTTCTGATGTCATTATATGACAGAAAGACGTCACGAACGCGAACCTGAGGGTGAGAAAATATTCTTATATGGACGATTAGACAGACAGACAGACAGACAGACAGACAGACAGACAGACAGACAGACAGATAGATAGATAGATAGATAGATAGATAGATAGATAGATAGATAGATAGATAGATAGATAGATAGATAGATAGATAGATAGATAGATAGATAGATAGATAGATAGATATTCGCTTGTCTTCCAGCAGGTGGCGCAGTCGTACATGTTTTTGGTCAGTATAGAGTTGCATAAGCTGTGACCCAGCAGCAGCGGAAAGGCCAAGAGGACACAGAAAAGTCAGTCAGAGGACGGGATGTATTTACCGCTTTTTTAGAGCTCGGCTAACTTATGTTTCCCCACACTTTTTATCTATTGTAGATATTTAAACATGGTTCTGGTTGAAGAAGAGGCTCAAAGCACTGAATGAGTGCGTCATACGGATTTGACTCCAGGTGTCATTTTACCAGCGCCATTGCACTAAATGTGTTGTTTTTTCGCCCTGTTCCAGATTTTTCCTGGAAGTCTTTGCAAATATATCCTCTCATGATCTTTAAGGTATGACATTCACTTCATATGTGTATCTAGGAACATCTAAACTGTACAGTAATTAAGCACATGCCCCTCTGACTTACATAAGACACATTTAGAGGTCAGAGTTCTGTGAGATGTAATCATAATGCGATTTGGCCTCTGCGTGACCTCTGGGTTCACATTACAGCTGTAATCTGTGAGGATAAATTAAAAATAACACTCGTAGTACATCAGCATGTTATTCGTAAAGAACTCCTCATCGTGTTTTTAATTAAACTTAATATATTCGACCAAATCAACTCCCAGATCTCTGAAGATTGATATGAAGATTTCAGGGGTCAGCGAAGACCTTTGACCTCAAAGGGAGCGCTTTAATCTCAAACTGGCCTCAGTGTGATTGCTTGACTCTAAAGTGCCCTTTCACATGTAAAAGTGATTTGTGGAAATGTTTGTCCTAAAAGTTCATGAGGCATGAAGGCGGTTTTGTGTGGAACATTTAAAGAAAAACATACATTTTGTTGAAAATCGATCTAAATTAAAATTGACTGCAAATTTACCTTAATTTCAAAGTGGGATCCAAAACCATGAGATCATTTATAATATTTAATAAAATGATATTCTAAAATGAAAATTAAAAAACTGATATTTTTTATTCAATTTTTTTCTTCAGATTTAAATAAAAATAATAATATTAATAAAAAAGTTATTTACTTATTTAAATGGTCTAAAATCCTGAGATAATATGTGGTGAAATTCAGATTTTTTTTTCAGATACAAATAATAGACAAATAAAATAAAAGTATGAAATACTTTAAAATGTAATATATGGTATTAAAACTTTTATTTAGATATTTAACTGCAGGTACAAAATCCTGTGATCAATAATATGTTTTCTAAAATATTTTTTCCAGATATAAACGGAAAATGTTAAATACTATTTATTATATAAGTTTTAAAATACACTACCTGACAAGTTTTGTTGCCTATCCAAGTTTTAGGAACAACAAATAATAACTTGATTTCGTTTAATATCAGAAGTGGCTTATAGGAAAGGCAAAGGCCTCTAGATTACACTTATTTTTACCAAATTAAAATATGATCATGCCTTGATTTTTAATGATTTAATTAGAACAGTAAGGTCTGTCTTTGCTTAGACAAAAGTCTTGTCTTTTAACAGAAAGTAAAGTCATGGTGCAGTGGAAAAAGAATGAATATTGTGTCTGACTCCCATGTGCTTGGAGGACTGCATCCATACATCTCTGCAATGACTCAAATCACTTATTAATAAAGTCATCTGGAATGACAAAGAAAGCATTCTTGCAGAGTTCATCAAGATTCTTTGGATTTATCTTCAGTGCCTCCTCCATCTAACCCCAGACATGTTCAATAATGTTCATGTCTGGTGACTGGGCTGGCCAATCTTGGAGCACCTTGACCTTCTTTGCTTTCAGGAACTTTGATGTGGAGGCTGAAGTATGAGGAGCTCTATCCTGCTGAAGAATTTGCCCTCTCCTGTGGTTAGTAATGTAATGGGCAGCACAAATGTCTTGATACCTCAGGCTGTTGATGTTGCCATCCACTCTGCAGATCTCCCTCATGGCCCCATACTGAATGTAACCCCCAACCATGATTTTTCCTTCACCAAACTTGACTGATTCCTGTGAGAATCTTGGGTCCATGTGGGTTCCAGTAGGTCTTCTGCAGTATTTGTGATGATTGGGATGCAGTTCAACAGATGATTCATAGGAGAAAAAAAATAATAAAAATTCGAGCTTCTGCCACTTTTCCAAATGATCAACTAGAAGTCAAGTTATTATTTGTTGCTCTTACAACTGGGATTGAAGACAAGACTTCTGTCAGGTAGTGTAGGTATAATATTTAATAATATATTAATATAAAAACTGGGGTCGAAATGTATATAATAATATGCAACAAAATAATACTTTCCATAATTCCAAATATTTTCATTTTTAAATGAGAATATAATGTACAAAAACATAAAAACATGTAAATAAATATACAAGTTGTAGTTGTAAAATTATTCATGTTTTTATTTTATGTTTTTCGTATATGGGTGATTACTAATAGTCGTATTTATTGAAGTTAATTGAAATGAAAAGAGAACAATCTGTTTCAGTCTGAATGTGTGAAACCGAGAACTAGTTTCGCTGACCTTGCATGTTCAAGATTTTCTCATGTTCATGAACAAAAACTTGGTATCATCAAAGGTCAGAGAATCACATCTGTTCCAGCACCGAACTTGAAATACCCGTCCGTTTATCCTGCCATTACCCGTGAAATGTTAACTCCGACATAAGTTAAGTGTGAATCAATTTTAAGCTCTTCTCTGCTCTGTGGCGCGAGGTCAACGACACAGCACAGTTGCCTGACTTGATCAACAACGGCTCTTAATGAAACCAGAGCTTCTTTTGCCAGCTGTCACACTTCTGCTGGCCTTTGAAGAACTAGAGGCTGCTGGGAAACCAATGGGATGGAGGGGACGGAGGGTCACAGCTGCGGGGCAACTGAACTGAAAGAGCTGAAGATGTCAGAGAGAGAGAGACAAAGGTCAAACCCTGAGGCTCTGGATCAGACTTCAGGAAGCTCACCTTCACCATAAGCAGCAGACAACAGAGATCTGCAGCACAGCGCACTGATTAAAGCTGCAGGACACGTCAAGACACATGTATTATACTGTTGCTGACATTGTTCACGGGTGCAGAGAAATGCTAAATAATGTCTTAGATGTGGAATAACGACTGTAATGCACTGCCTTGAATTACTTTAAGGCATAGTTCACCGAAAAATGGACATCGTTTCATACCTTCATGTGTTTCCTTTTTCTGTTGAACACAAAAGAAGATATTTTGAAGAATGTTCTGTGACCACTGACTTCCATAGTAGGACAAACAAATGCTATAGAGTCAATTGTTACAGGTTTCCAATTGTTCAAAATATGGATGGATGGACGGACAGACAGACATACTGATAGATAGATAGATAGATAGATAGATAGATAGATAGATAGATAGATAGATAGATAGATAGATAGATAGATAGATAGATAGATAGATAGATAGATAGATAGATAGATAGATAGATAGATAGATAGATAGGAGGATGGATGGACAGACCTAAGAATGGATAAATAGGAAGGACAGATAGAGGAATGAATGGATGGATGGATAGTCAAAAGGACAGATGAATGAACAAACCAACAGACAGATAGAAGGAAAGAGAAAAAAGGATGGATGGATGAACAGATCGGAAGACAGACAGACAATGATAAATAGATGGATGGTGGATAGATGGATGGATGGATGGATGGACAAACCAACAGACAGAGATAGATAGATGAATGTAAAGGTAGAAGGACAGAAAAAAGGATAGATGGATAAACAGATCAGATGGACAGACAGACGAATGGGTGGATGGATGGATGGATGGATGGGCAGAAAAACAGATAGATAGATGGATGGATAAATAGACAGAGAAAATGGATGGAAAGATAAACAGATCGGGAAGACCAGACAGAAAGATAGATGGACAGAGAAAAAAGGATGAATGGATAAACAGATTGGACAGACAGACGATGGATGGATGGATGGATGGATGGATGGATGGATGGAAGGAAAGAAAGAAAGACAGACAGACATCTAGATAGACAGATAAAATAGACAGTTAGATCAGACACAGACAGACAAACATATAGAACAGACAGATGGATGGATGGATGGATCAGACAGACAGACATAACAGAAGGACAGACAGACAGCTAGCTAGCTAGCTAGCTAGCTAGCTAGCTAGCTAGATAGATAGATAGATAGATAGATAGATAGATAGATAGATAGATAGATAGATAGATAGATAGATAGATAGATAGATAGATAGATAGATAGATAGATAGATAGATAGATAGATAGATAGATAAAACAAACAGACAGCTAGATCAGACAGATAAAACAGACAGATAGATAGATCAGACAGACAGACAGATAGAATGAACAGACAGATCAGACAGACATCTAGATGCACAGAAAGAACAGACAGACAGACAGTTAGATCAGACACAGGCAGATAGAACAGAAGGACCGACAGACAGACAGACAGACAGATAGACAGATAGATAGAAAGAACAGAAGAATAGACAGATTGACCGACAGCTAGATAGATAGATAGATAGATAGATAGATAGACAGATAGTTAGATCAGACACAGACAGACTGACAGATAAAACCAACAGATAGATCAGACAGATAAAACAGAAGGATAGACAGATCAGACAGACATAAATCGGACAAACAGACAGACTGCTAGATAGACAGACAGTTAGATCAGACAGAAAGATAGATAGATATCTAGATCAGACAGACAGATAGATAGGACATACAGTCAGTTGTGTGGTGAAGCCAGCAGTGGATCTCTCCAGTGAGGTGTAATTGAGTGTTCAGTAAATCAGCAGCAGTGTTGGTGATGGTGTTAAATCAGGTTAAACATTCACTCAGGAGGCCGTGCTTCAACATGGGAAATACACACACATTGCCTCCAAATCTCCATCTCAACCTGCTGACCCCTGCTGACCCCAGCGCTTTGTCTTCCTGGAAGACCGAACTATTTCCTTTGTGCGGTGGCCTGTAGTTAAACTGTAAGTAGTTTTCTGGGCCTCCTCCAGACCGAGCCCCGTCCAGCAGCACAGGCCAGGATTCAGAGGATGTGAGACAGACAAACGGCCGCTTGTGCGCTGCAAACGCTGACCTGGGATCAGACGTGTGACTTGTGCGTTTGCCCTCTCCTGTGTTTTGTAGCCAAAAGGAAAGCGGGGGTTACTGGCAGTTCAAGCATGATAAGCATCTCTGGATGAGAAGTTCACACGGACGAAAGGTTATGTGAAGTTGAAGAAAAGAAACCTCATTAGAGGATTAAGGAAGGGGAAGACGGCGGACAAAAGACTCTCTTTCAGCAAGAGTCTGGAAGTGGAAACATGCGGCTAAATGCAAAAAATCTTCGTTTTTATTCACATCACAGCCGACACTTTCAACACACTTTAAAATATCCCAATGTCATTAACATATTAAAGAATGTGGTGCTTTTTTGTTTATGCACTGCAAAAATATGTGAATTAACAAGTTTCCACCTTAGACTGTCAACGATATGGACGTAGTATCTGAGACGTCACCCATAGGTTTCTGAAGAACCCAAAAGAAGCTACCAGTAGGCATGGCCAACGGTCACCATTTTGTACATGCGTCATCGCACCGACCGGGGGATACCAAACAAGGGCAAAGAGGCGGAGCATGAGCGAAGCCACAGACGCATTCTTGCATTTTGCTTAGACGGGCTTTTCTTCGGGAGAAATGCTTAATACTTCATTACCTGCGACTCGTTGGTGTTCTGACCACATGTGCTGGGTTGTACTCTATATCAATAAAGTGTTTAGACTTTTAAAACACTGTTGTAATACATTGAGCCACTAAGCATTGTTCTTATGTCGTTTTTCTACTGGAGGAAAACCCGAATTACACCCAAATACTTCAGATATATTCTGTGTTAGTAAATGCATGACTATTGATGAAATCCAGGCATAACACTGTATGACCATGCTTCACATGACTGTTCTAGAGCCTACAGCTAATCAATCTGTCAGATTCTGGAGTGCAGCTCTAAAAAAAATATAAATGATAAATGATCTTAAATAAAACAAATAAATTAATAGAGATGGTGTATAAGTATATAATTTCACTCACCTGGGAAAAGGTGAAGGCCACATGAATGGTTTGTGAGCACAATAAGTGCACACAGCATGCCATATCATCTGATAATTGTAAGAAATAATTCCAAAAGGCAGCTGACTGTATAAAGTTACATAGGACAACACAAAAATACGAGGTATATGTAGATGTAGTTCAGCGGCTAATCAGCTGGAATCAGCTGAGGCGACGAAGCGGCGACTAGCAAGACCTAGCTGTCACTCAAGTGGTCACGCCCTTAATTATGCAGACTTAATAAAACCTAATATAGAGGAAACAGATGAGTTATAAAAAAATTCACCCCCCTCACAGTTGTCACGAAGAGTAATATTAGCTATATGAACCGAAATCGTTATTTGTACCAGGCTGTAAACACCTTTTTTTCTGCTGTAATTTGGCCATTTTAACAGTGGGGTCAATAGAAATTTGCTCTATATGGACTAGCGGAATTTCGACTAGCAGAATTTTGATGAATTGCAGTTTGTTACCTACGTATTGGCTTCCTGAGGGAGAGCGGGAGGTTGCCGCTTGGTTTCCACAGGTTTTTCTATTTATTTGTGGTTATAAATTACTCTGTCGACTTGTGATGAACTGTTCGGTTTAACAAAATTACTTCTATTGACGTTTAGTAGTTTGAAACAAGAGCAGTGGTTCTCAAACATGTTTCACCAAGTACCACCTTATTGACCAGCAGTGTTGGAGGTAATGCATTACAAATAATGTGTCACGTAATATTATTACTTTTCTAAGTAACGGGTAAAGTAACGCATTACTTTTTAAAATAAAGTAATAATATTTGAGGTACTTTCTTTAAAATTGAACACGAGTTACTTTTTAGTTTAGTTAATTCACTTTTATAAAATAAATTGCTGAATTAAAATGAACATGGTCACGTAAAATCCCGGAACAGACAGAAAAGGAGACGGCAGAGCCTTACATTTCTGCAATGGAAATATTCTCAATATTTTGAACACGTGAAAGAAAAGGAAAAGAGGATTAGAAAAGTATAAAAGTAGCAAACATATTGCTTTAAACATTTATTAATCTGTACATATGACATGTATACTGTAGCTCTGGGGGGTGGGGAAGTTCTCTTAAGATAATATTATCCTACATAATTTATGTGATTTTATTGAAGGTAAATGTAGGTTATAGAGTGTGTTGTTAATTGCAGAGCTCCACTATTGAAAAAAGAAGAAAGAAAAAAACCCCTGAAAGTTCTGAAAGAGATCAAGGCTCAGCCAGGTCAGATAACACAAAATTAACCCAAAAGTATAACGCATTACCATAAAAAGTATCGAAGTAACACAACTAGTTACTTTTCTGGGGAGTGACTCAATATTACTTTCTAGGCAGATTAATTTCTAATGAGAATATTTATTATTGTCAGCCACTTTAAACATTATAAATAGTTTGAAAAGTAACAGTGCTTACTTTACCAGTAGTTTTACTGGTAAAAAAAAAAAAAACTTAAATGTTTCAATTAAAATGTGCTTTTAAACGTTCATTAAACGTTTAGGTCCTGTTCCTAAAAAGTAAAAAGAAAACTTAAATACTTGTACTTAAATGTAAAGTATTCAACTATAGTGGCAGAATAAATAATATAGAGGCTCATTCGTTCATTTTCTTTTCGGCTTAGTCCCTTTATTAATCAGGGGTCGCCACAGCGGAATGAACCACCAATATAGACTTTTTTTGATAGCACCAATCCAGACAATATATCGCTAAAATATCACTTTTTTAAAGTCACCTTTTCAAACTTTTTAACATCACAGTTTGATGATCAATGATCAAGCTCCCATGATGTAGGTCAAGAGCAGAAATAAATGGGAAAACAAAATCCAAAATACGAAAAACTGTTATTTGTGGATTTTTTTTGCAGTCTACACTCAAAAAAAAAAGAAAGATGTTTGCTGTTTGTTCAAAGGGCGGTGGCTCAGTGGTTAGCACAGTCACCTCACAGCAAGAAGGACATTTCTGTGTGGAGTTTGCATGTTCTCCCCGTGTTGGCGTGGATTTCCTCCGGGTGCTTCGGTTTCCCCCACAGTCCAAAGACATGTGGTATAGGTGAATAAACTGGCTGTAATGTATGAGTGTGAATGTGAGTATATGGGTGTTGGCGTGGCTGGAAGGGCATCCTCTGTGTAAAACATAGGCTGGAATATTTGGCAGTTCATTCGGCTGTGACGACCTCTGAAATAGTGACCAAAAGCCGAAAGTAAACAAATGAATGTTTGGTCAAACTACTTATTTAAAATGAGCTGAAACAGTACAATTCTTTTGAGTTTCTTTGTGACAACTCGATTTTTTTATGTTCAATTTATTTAAATATGTAGAAGTTTAGTCAAGTAACTTAATTCCTTTATGAAATCCCAACACACGATTGTGTGGAACCCAACATTTTTTTGCCTGTTCCTTTAAATTCCATAATAATAAACCAAATTTATCATCATCATCATTATTATATATATATATATATATATATATATATATATATATATATATATATATATATATATACATATATATATATATATATATATATATATATATATATATATATATATATATATATATCTGCAAATAATCTGTTTCTGCATTCAACTTTTGGATTGAAATCTTTATTCTGACATTTGTTTTAAGTGGCCGAACGGAAGTGCGAAATTGAGATCAATGCGTTTCTCTCACAATGGCTGGACCAGGCACTTTTTCAAAATGAAAGCCAACTACCTGTTTTCCCATAATGAGGAAACCGTGTTTTCCAAATCCTCCTTACCATCTCTTTCCTGCTATTGTTCCGAAATGGCAGTCATGTAAATACCAGTTTGCTAAATCTTTTAATACGCTGCACTGATACATGAATGACGCTAGTTCAGATGTTAATCGGATAGTTCAGCCAAAAATGAAAATGATTTCATCCTAGGTGTGCCTTTCTGCTTTCTGGCAGAGTAACGTTGAATTAAATAAATAATACCCTGACTCATTTGAGCTTCGTAGTGGCAGTGAAAGATAGATTATTATTATTATATGTTGTGGCAAGTATTTTAATAGGCGCAGTATGCAAAACTCACCACTAGAGGGGACGTTATCACTATAAACAAAGGCAGCACAGACTCATTGTGGATATGTACCAGTCTACATTTCTGGAGAACGCAAATTATGTAGCCATAGATACGCATGGCTGCATTTCAATCTTAAAATGAACGCTATGGGGCTGTATGATGCTGTCGACAGCTTGTTCCTTTTCACACTACCAACTGACCGCTCACCTCCATACGAACGGCTTTTCTGCTGTTATCAGTTTGCCCAGTAGCTCGCCGTGTATGTTGATGAACTTGGGACGTGGAGCGGAGAGGGCCATGACTACTGGGTTCAAATCTGGTGAAGAACGGTTTCAGAAACCAGGTCAAACAAAAGCAAATTTAAAAATAAATAAACTGTGGCGCTGTTGGTTGCACAATTGCCTCACAGCAAGAAGGTCGCTGGTTCGAGCCCCGGCTGGGTCACTTGGTATTTGTGTGTGGAGTTTGCATGTTCTCCTTGTGTTTGCGTCTTTAACGTAACAACCTTTCAATCATTAACGTATGTTTTTCAATCTTTAACGTAACAATCTTTCATTCTTTAACGTATGTTTTTCAATCTTTAACGTAACAATCTTTCATTCTTTAACGTCTGTTTTTCAATCTTTAACGTAACAATCTTTCATTCATTAACGTCTAGTTTTCAATCTTTAACGTAACAATCTTTCATTCATTAACGTCTGGTTTTCAATCTTTAACGTAACAATCTTTCATTCATTAACGTCTGGTTTTCAATCTTTAACGTAACAATCTTTCATTCATTAACGTCTGGTTTTCAATCTTTAACGTAACAATCTTTCATTCATTAACGTCTGGTTTTCAATCTTTAACGTAACAATCTTTCATTCATTAACGTTTGGTTTTCAATCTTTAACGTAACAATCTTTCATTCATTAACGTCTGGTTTTCAATCTTTAACGTAACAATCTTTCATTCATTAACGTCTGGTTTTCAATCTTTAACGTAACAATCTTTCATTCATTAACGTCTGGTTTTCAATCTTTAACGTAACAATCTTTCATTCATTAACGTCTGGTTTTCAATCTTTAACGTAACAATCTTTCATTCATTAACGTCTGTTTTTCAATCTTTAACGTAACAATCTTTCATTCTTTAACGTATGTTTTTCAATCTTTAACGTAACAATCTTTCATTCATTAACGTCTGGTTTTCAATCTTTAACGTAACAATCTTTCATTCATTAACGTCTAGTTTTCAATCTTTAACGTAACAATCTTTCATTCATTAACGTCTGGTTTTCAATCTTTAACGTAACAATCTTTCATTCATTAATGTATGTTTTTCAATCTTTAACGTAACAATCTTTCATTCATTAACGTCTGGTTTTCAATCTTTAACGTAACAATCTTTCATTCATTAACGTCTTGTTTTCAATCTTTAACGTAACAATCTTTCATTCATTAACGTCTGGTTTTCAATCTTTAACGTAACAATCTTTCATTCATTAACGTCTGGTTTTCAATCTTTAACGTAACAATCTTTCATTCATTAACGTCTGGTTTTCAATCTTTAACGTAACAATCTTTCATTCATTAACGTTTGGTTTTCAATCTTTAACGTAACAATCTTTCATTCATTAACGTCTGGTTTTCAATCTTTAACGTAACAATCTTTCATTCATTAACGTCTGGTTTTCAATCTTTAACGTAACAATCTTTCATTCATTAACGTCTAGTTTTCAATCTTTAACGTAACAATCTTTCATTCATTAACGTCTGGTTTTCAATCTTTAACGTAACAATCTTTCATTCATTAACGTCTGGTTTTCAATCTTTAACGTAACAATCTTTCATTCATTAACGTCTAGTTTTCAATCTTTAACGTAACAATCTTTCATTCATTAATGTATGTTTTTCAATCTTTAACGTAACAATCTTTCATTCATTAACGTCTGGTTTTCAATCTTTAACGTTACAATCTTTCATTCATTAACGTCTTGTTTTCAATCTTTAACGTAACAATCTTTCATTCATTAACGTCTGGTTTTCAATCTTTAACGTAACAATCTTTCATTCATTAACGTCTGGTTTTCAATCTTTAACGTAACAATCTTTCATTCATTAACGTTTGGTTTTCAATCTTTAACGTAACAATCTTTCATTCATTAACGTCTGGTTTTCAATCTTTAACGTAACAATCTTTCATTCATTAACGTCTGGTTTTCAATCTTTAACGTAACAATCTTTCATTCATTAACGTCTGGTTTTCAATCTTTAACGTAACAATCTTTCATTCATTAACGTCTGGTTTTCAATCTTTAACGTAACAATCTTTCATTCATTAACGTCTGGTTTTCAATCTTTAACGTAACAATCTTTCATTAACGTCTGGTTTTCAATCTTTAACGTAACAATCTTTCATTCATTAACGTCTGGTTTTCAATCTTTAACGTAACAATCTTTCATTCATTAACGTCTAGTTTTCAATCTTTAACGTAACAATCTTTCATTCATTAACGTCTGGTTTTCAATCTTTAACGTAACAATCTTTCATTCATTAACGTATGTTTTTCAATCTTTAACGTAACAATCTTTCATTCATTAACGTCTGGTTTTCAATCTTTAACGTAACAATCTTTCATTCATTAACGTCTGGTTTTCAATCTTTAACGTAACAATCTTTCATTCATTAACGTCTGGTTTTCAATCTTTAACGTAACAATCTTTCATTCATTAACGTATGGTTTTCAATCTTTAACGTAACAATCTTTCATTCATTAACGTCTGGTTTTCAATCTTTAACGTAACAATCTTTCATTCATTAACGTCTGGTTTTCAATCTTTAACGTAACAATCTTTCATTCATTAACGTATGGTTTTCAATCTTTAACGTAACAATCTTTCATTCATTAACGTAAGGTTTTCAATCTTTAACGTAACAATCTTTCATTCATTAACGTCTGGTTTTCAATCTTTAACGTAACAATCTTTCATTAACGTATGTTTTTCAATCTTTAACGTAACAATCTTTCATTCATTAACGTCTGGTTTTCAATCTTTAACGTAACAATCTTTCATTCATTAACGTCTGGTTTTCAATCTTTAACGTAACAATCTTTCATTCATTAACGTCTGGTTTTCAATCTTTAACGTAACAATCTTTCATTCATTAACGTCTGGTTTTCAATCTTTAACGTAACAATCTTTCATTCATTAACGTCTGGTTTTCAATCTTTAACGTAACAATCTTTCATTAACGTATGTTTTTCAATCTTTAACGTAACAATCTTTCATTCATTAACGTCTGGTTTTCAATCTTTAACGTAACAATCTTTCATTCATTAACGTCTGGTTTTCAATCTTTAACGTAACAATCTTTCATTCATTAACGTCTGGTTTTCAATCTATAATGTAACAATCTTTCATTCATTAACGTCTGGTTTTCAATCTTTAACGTAACAATCTTTTATTCTTTACTCAGGACGCCCTGACATGCTACTGCACCATATGTCAGCACGCTAACCACTAGGCTATTGCGCCGACTGGTTTTCAGTCTTTAACGTAACAATCTTTTATTCTTTACTCAGGACGCCCTGACGTGCTACTGCACCATATGTTAGCGCACTAACCACTAGGCTAACGCAGTGGTTTTCAAACCTTTAAGCCAGCGATCCCCAATGTAAGATCGTCAAGAACTCACGACCCCCCACTACCAAAGCATATATAAACAATAAAAATAACTTCTTTTAAGCTGTTCACAATATTTTAACTATATTTACTATAGATTACAAGGGTCGAAATTAATATTTTTGCTTGGTAGGACTGGTGCTCCTAACTTTAAAAATGTAGGCGCACCAGGCAAAATTTTGTCGCACCAACCAATTATGAGCACCGTTACAATAAGTTTTATAAACAGATTTATTGCATTTGAAACCAACACTAATAAAAACTAACAGACAAAAAATATATATGTATGAGTGAGGAAAATATATGTCTCAACGAAATCCCGTTATCACAAGAAAATACATTTTTATAACATGATTGGGTGACCAAAAGCTACACGGACTGCCTACCGGCCCTGCACGCACTGCTTGACATGAAGGAATCTGTTACTGATAACTGTGTTCTCACGCCTGGTGTCTGATATTGCACAGATGCTTTTGACATATACCTTATTGTTTGCATACATCATTTTAATAGCAATACCGGTCTTTTCATGAGCTGCAAAATTTGTTTAATCTTAGTCAGTGCAAGCCCTTTTGCGATGGTGTACGTGGTGTTAACTTTACATATAGCTGCCACTTGCACGGCTGACAGCATCTGGCGATTAAATAAAGGTTTAAACAGAACCTCTCGGGCTTAAAATGTGTAGATGTGGCAAACAGTTACCTGAAAATTCCGTCCCACAGACTTTACAGTGAATGCTTTAGTTATTTTCATAGCGGAATTGAAGCCAATAGAAGTCTTTTATCCACTCTTGGAAAAGTGTAGATGGTGGATTAACATTCACCACATGATCAGTAATCAGATGTGCCATTATTTGTAGCTTTAGGTGTTTCTAAAACAAAATCTCTCAGTGTTGTTTTCATTATCTTCAGCGTTTTACATTTTCGCGGTTGTCACTCTTGTCATCTAAAGGCAGAAGGACTCATTGACTGAGTGATTGACAGCTGATTTTAACCAATCCATTCGCGTTCAGTTCTAGAGCAGTGGGCCAATAAGAAGAGCGCGAAGGCGAGGCAAGTGTTGCGGGCTGTATTTACTGCAGCAAATTGACATGTCAACTATTTTAAACTGTTCCTGAGCGCTGCATTTCAAGTGCAAAGATGCATTCTGCCTGAATGTGTCCTAAATACTTTATGAATTCATCCTGATATTTCTGACGTTTCACTTTTGTCTTGCTCTTATGCTTCGTCAAAGTAAACGGTTCCGGTCTTCACATCCAGATACGTGCTGTATTGATGACTAGCAAGTTATTCGCTGCACAGTTATGATGTTCCATTCACTTAAAAAAAAAAAAAAATACTAAAAAGTTATAACTTAAAAAAAAATCTGAAAATATTAGCTTTCCCTTGTAATACTGAAAATATATACTATGATCACTGAAAATTACACAATTTTTAAATCACTCGCGCGACCCCTTGAAATTGTTCTGCGACCCCCGCAGGGGTCACGACCGCCAGTTTGAAAACCACTGATTTAACGCATGGTTTTCTATCTTTAACTTAACAATTCGTTTTTAGGCTACAGAAAAAAACATCCATCATAACGGTAATTCACATTACTGTAGTGGATTAATGCATGCTTCTATAATGGTGAGTTCAGACTGCATGATTTTTAAAGTAGTGGCGTCACAGATGTTTTCACACTGCATGACTATTTGAGGCAGCGTTCTCTCTGTGTTGTGTTAACACAGCATGATGCATCGGCGACAGGGGGTTTCACACTGCATGCCTTTACAATAGGATGAATCGGCGACAACGTTTTCTTGGTCCACAGACTACGTCTCACAGCCAAACACAAGTGAGAAGTGACATGGAAACATCGCCAGGTCACGTAGTGTTATGTTTTGTTATTAAGTAATGAAAAAGCATTGAATTATCAATTTCTCCTCATCTATTTTCTTTTTCCACTCGGTTGTGGTATTGCTCAGATGACATGCCAAATTTACACTAGTTTTTCCTCCATTTCTTGGGTCCAAATAGACCGAAAATTTCACACTGAGTGATTTTGAATCGCCGTCAGCTACTGATATTTAGCATGCCAAATATCTGATGGGTGTTGGCGACTTATTTGCGATTCTCTAAGCTGGCGTCTCAGATCATTCGCACTGTGTGATTGTTGCCCATGTGAACGAGCACTGATTTGCTTGTGATTTCAGGCATTTGTCAGTGAATTTTCAAAACCTGTCGGTGAGTCAAAATCAGTCAAAAAAATTATAATAAAAAAAATAAATAATAAATAAATAAATAAAATAAAAATAAATAAATAAAATAAAAACATCTCACTGTATAATCAGGAGCCAGGGGTATTATTTTTCCATTTCACGAGTTCACACTTGCAACAGTTTCAGAATAAAGCGTATTTGGCGTGCTGTCCGGGGAGAGGGCTCTGAGCTCGGGGAAGACACCTAAACTCGAGTCATTCCTCTTATCAGGAAACAAAGAGGAATAGGGATTCGAGCGAAGTATCTAGCCCGGCCCCAGAACGCTCCCCCCGGGATTGTAATGCTTAAGAGGTGAGGTGACGGGGTGGTGGAGGGATGCTAAAGTCGTAAGATGCTGCAGGTAAGACAGCTTTGGTATATATAGGGGTTTGGTCAAGAACTGATTGGATAATAGAATAATTGTCAATGACGTATTTGATACTGAAACTTCTGCGCGTGCTCCTCCCGAAATTTGTTTATCAAACATCACTTAAATCTCAAAGTGCCGCTGACTTGTATTTTAATAATCACCAAGCAGTTTCAACTGAACAGTATATAATGTTTTGTGTTGTCCTTTTAAGCGCTGGTTATCATTCTTCTCACAGCTAGCTGCTTGGATTAAGTGTACATCTGTCGTTTTCAGCTTATTTACTCATGTTCATCTGCAAAAGTGACCATTAAGGGTTAAAGTTTTACCTCTAGCCTCATGTGCGGTTATTTATTAAAAAGCTTTTCC
Organism: Danio aesculapii; assembly: GCF_903798145.1. NCBI lineage: Eukaryota > Metazoa > Chordata > Actinopteri > Cypriniformes > Danionidae > Danio > Danio aesculapii. The sequence continues at coordinate 37,992,797 of NC_079444.1, forward strand.
AACACATCGTAATCTTGGATAAGTAAACACAGGTAAATGATGACAAACCTTAACGTTCAGTCCTGTGCATTTCCATTTTTTATTATGCTATCAGTGCAAATAAACACCAAAGACAGAACATAAGAAAACCAAAAGGCTCCAGTTTGTCACAGGAGAATATGAAAACGCTTGTTTTTTTTGTAGTTATTCACAATTTTTGCAGAACGATTCAACCGAAAGTGTATTCTAGTTAGTTTAAACCGAACAAAAGCATTCAGAAATCAAAACAATATGCACATTTTTTCCTCATGTTTGAGCGCTGGCTCAACAGTCTAGGACTGCGTTTGAAGACAGATTACGGTTTAAGTACCCATCTCTGCCTGATAAAAACATCTATTTTAAGACTTGACATTTCCCCATAACACAGGGACTCCCCATGCGTGTGCATGCTACAGGCAGCAAAGAGCCTCGAACAGAGCAGTAGATGAACGGATTATCATTAGCACAACATAGACATGCAGAAAAGTCTCGTCCTCCAGTACCCTATGTACATTATTACAGTCTTATGTACAACGCAAGACATTAAAAACTACTTTGTGTGTGTCTTGAACAATACAAAATAGTCATCTCGAAAGCAATATTTACATAAATCGTTCTAATTTGGTGTAAAACATAGAGAATATGGAATAAAATCTTTGTAGGATAATGTTTAAGACTTGAGTGATGGGCTTTCATCTGAAAAATAAAATAAAATGGTGAACATATTAACGAACCAGACTGAATTGAATCCCTTCTCACAGTAGAGCGTCTGATTCACACAGTATCATGACACATTTAGCGTCCATAAATATTATAATGAATCCTCACGGCTTTGGTGGAGAACCTGTATCCTCTTTCAGTATTCTTGTCGACAACATTAACATGTGAATGCTACATACAGAATATCTAGGTAAGATACAAAACAACTAAATCATACAAAATTGTAAAAAGATACATTTCATTGGCTAAAAATATGACACTCAGGTTTGTTTTTTTCGTTTAACATCATGCCATTATCACCACATAACAGCTATAGTTTCATTCCGGATGAAAAATAAAGCACTGTAAATCTGACTAAGCTACGACTATAGAACATTCCAGTAAATGTTGTTGCTCTTCTATCACACGTGAAAACCTTCTTGATACCTGATAGATTACACGGTCTTTCTTTTAACGTTTGCTGTAAGAAAATATACTTTATAGCTTGACATTTCAATGCCACGAATCCGATATTGTGCTTCGATTGTACGGTTGTCTTTGCTTCGATAAACTGGAAGGGGTCCTGATTTGGCTGGAGATAAATGTAGTGTGAAATTTGCGGTAACGTTACTGGATTCCTCAGGATAATGCATGTAATTGGATGTTCTTTATAAATGTTTTAAGTTGAGGAAGGAAGAAAAGCTCTTTTGTGGTCGATATTTTACATTGTGCTGGGCCATCATACATACAAACGCAAAATAATTATAACATGTGAACGTCTCATTATTAAATGACATTTAAAGTGGTGGTAAACAGCCAAACTATGTTTTAAACTGCGCGACCGTGCTCTATGGTCAAATAATAATAGTAAAAGATAATCACAGACAATTGACCATACAAATTGTTTTCCCAGTTCACATCTACCATTTTTCCGCAGAGCCATTTAGGCTATCTTCTCTCTGACTGTAAAACTGACTGTGAACTGGAGAGTTTATCCTGTGCTCATAGTCACCCATGACACAGTGGGGCGACTGCATCTGATCCCGCATCTCAGGTCTGAGCTGACCATTTCCCCGCTGAAGCATGTAGTAAAGAATCGGATTAGACCTGGTTAAAGGTGGCGAGTCTGGACTAGATCTCTCCTCCCTGCTAAAAGTTTCTTCAGGAGACCCCTCAGGTTCTCTTTTAACTGGTTTAGGACTGGCTTTGGGGGAGACATTAGCCCAAACTGGGGTGTCAACGGGTGTGGGCGCAGTTTTGGGACCAGAACTGAAAGAATAGGGGTACCATGGTAAGTTTGACAAATCGTGACGGAAACCAGACTGGGTCAAGTTCCCGTTGGCTGCACAGTTTGCCGGAGGGATGAAGGGACTTGGGGTGCCTCTGGGTTGGGATAGCTCTTTCAGACAGTTTTCTGACAGAAGGAGTTGCTTGAGAACATTAAAACCTTGGCTTTCTCTGGAGAGAGGAGGTTTGTTCCCTGGACTCCCTAGTAATTCATCCTCCTTTGGTTTTTCCAGCCCTCTAACTTTAAATTCAGGTGTTCCAGACGTTGGATCGTCACTAGTGGCATCTCCAGGCGGTTGACAGAGTTCACTACTTAGACGCTCAGCTAACTCAATGCACAGTTTTCTTTTCTTAGGAATTGGACTGTGAAAATCCATTGGTTCCTTTTTTACAGAGTTCCTGACAAGCCTTGTGTGTGGGCTTGAATGGTATATAGAATTCTGCTGTTTCAAAAGCTGGCTCAGAAGTCCAAATTTAGAAGCTGTTTCTGTGGGACATAGCTCAGATTTGATTGTGTCCTGTGCATCAGCAATGGGGGAGTGTTGTGATGATCTTGTCAGGTGGTGCACCCCATCATCAAAGCTGTCTGATTGAAGATTCTCCTCTACTGGCTCCTTTTTGATGTTCAGGTCCAGAGAAGGTTCATTTGAGCCATCACACTTAGCAGAGCCCACCCTTGTCCTCTCCATCCCCCTTGAGGTTACTTCTAAGACTCTGTGTCCACTGTTTTTTTCCTTCTGGGAGGCTGTTCCTAGCAAAAGCTGCAGTACTGTGCGCTTCTCAAGAAGGTTTTCTATCTGCATTGATGAAGAGGGTGATTGCTCACATTTGGGGGAACCTCCATCCAATACAGGGGGACTGCTCTGTTTGGCTGGAGCGACAAGTCTATTCAAGAACGTCTGGGGCTTTCCAAGCTCAAGTTCTGGACTTTGCCTTTTGCTTGTCAACTTGTGAGAGTGTAAAGGAGGGGGAGAAGGTGACAAGTTCTTTATACCACTCTGGGCCAAATTCTGCAGTAGCTTGCTGGCACTGAACGGCGGCTCCATCTTTTCACTTGAGATAGCTTTAGACTTGCAGAGATCTAAAGGACTGGACTGGGCAATGGGTGAGGGGAAGGAGTATGAAGGGGAGACTGAGCTGAAGGTAGCTGCTTGCCGGTCCAGAGGGCTCTGTGTCCTGGAGTCCTCTGGTGTGCCAATGCGTTTAAGTGAGCCTGCAGTCAAGCAGCTGATTACTGAATCAGACCGCAAACTAGGATGATCTGAACTTTTGTTTACCTTCTCGTTATTTCTGCGGTCCAGCAGTAACTGCATTAGAGTGACCTTATCTTGGGATTTTATGTCTGGGCTGGTATCCAGATCTACGGCCTCGTGGACCTTTGGCACAGAAGTTTCCGGCTTCCATTTGTTTACGAGAGACTCTGTGAGCTTATCCATCAAGGGGGGCAAGGAGAAGCAGGGCTCAAATTTTTGGCAAGACGTTCTGCTTTTCATTGAGAGGTCGATGGGGGAACAGCTGGACAAGCTCTCAGTATCACTGCTGTCTTTGGTCAGGCTGTTATCCGGGTTGGAGTACTCACTGTCAGACTGCAAGGAAGAGGCACAGCTCGGAAGGATGCCACAGTCTTCCTCTAGGTGTCCGTTCCTGGTGAGCTGCTGTTGGGAGTTGTGATTGTTGAGCAGCAGAAGCAACAGACTACTGCAGTTCTGTGGTGGTCGACTGTGCCTGTCAAAAGACCGTCTCTCTTTGGGGGGTCTCGTGGAGGGTGAGGAAAGGGAAGGGCTGCTTTTGCTGGAGTTAACCACTAATGGGGGGATTGTTCCGTTTTGAGCATTTAAGGAGCTTAGCATGTCTGTGGTGGTTGTTGGCTGTCCCATGCTGGGAGGTCTCTTATCTTGTGTTTGTTGAGTAGCCATAGCCGCTAGCCTCTCACTTGCTGATCGACTGGTTAATTGTGCTTTTAAAGCCTGCTCTCTGGAGTACTGCTGTAGATGAGCCTCGCTGGACAGCAACAATGCCAGTTGACTGCAGGCGACACTGGGTTTAGGTGAAGGTGCCGGACTGGATCTTGTCCGAACCATACTGGCAACAGCCTTGAGTCGTTCTGTGCAAGTCATTGATTCAGAGCTAGTGGGCTGGGCAGAGCTTTGAGAGGGCCGAGGAGAATCAGAGCCTCGGTTCTGGTTGCTCTGTCGACAATAAGGCACGGTGTTATGGTTCTGATGCTTGCTTTTCCTCATGAGGCTTTTCAGGCGGCCTGATGCTGTGCCGTAACTCTGGTAGGTTTCCTTAGGATCAACAGGAGCACTTTCACTGCTCTCTCTGTCAAGCTGTTTGTGGCTTTGAGAAATGTGCTGTGACAAGGCGACACTCTGCAGCCGAGAGCTGAAGGACTGCAGCAGCGAAGCCAGCAAGGTGCTCTCTCCCTGCCCAGAGCTATCCAGGCCTCCTTTGTAGTGCTCCCTTCTCTGTCCATTTACCTCCACTACAGTGCTTGATTGTTTCTGGCTGTCTTCACTCCATGCTCCTGAACGAAGCAGCCTGGCTTTTTTAAGGTGCTGCGAGGTTGCACTAGGCGGGCTACCCTTTTCTGGCGAAAGGGCGCCATGGTTGTGCAGCTGAAATGCCCTGGTTACGCTGTTGGCATTCTCTTCATTGTTGTGGACAGGTTCTGATCTCTGTGTAGCAGTGGCAGCAGGCCCAGTGGTGACCGGATGCATTAGCAAACCTTCCAGATATGTTAAAGCAGCAGAATCCTGGTGAGTTTCAGGGCCAGACTCCACCCCATGAGTCATGTTCAACAGTAGGATGCCCTGATGTGGTGTTTTACAACTACTGAAAATGCCTTAGTAAGATCTGTGCCATAAATGATCAGAGCAGAGAACTCCAGCAGCTTTGATTCTTTTCAGTCAAAAATTTTGCATACAGGTAATGTGAAACACGGCATCGCTATGCATTCAATGAGTAAATCCACAATGCTTTAAAATGATGTTGTGAGCGCATTCAGAGGAACAAGGAGGTTTCTCTGTCCTGATGAAGCATATGCTCTATGTTTGGCAGTTCTTCTGGGACTAACCAAGAGCTCAGTGTTGCCTGTTTGCTCCTCTGATCTCGAATGTGGCCACACGGGAACCTACAACACAAGAAGAGGAAACGTTATATGAGTGACAGGCGTCAACATCCCAGCATCATCAAAACAACCACCGTAACTGTCTTTGAAGTTTCTGTCAAAACCAATCATCACAAAAAAACTAATTAAATGCAAGAAAAAAAGAACTTCAGAGTAACACAGAACTTTTTTTACAGAGACTCCAGCAATTGTCAATCAAAGTGGCTCCTTATTTTAACGTTTGTTCTCATGCACAGTGGTTTTATTCATTATTCCCAAAGCCAAGAATTTATGAGAATTGTCAATATCAACATCAAATTAAACATACCTCTTTAGGTTTTGGCACAAACTGCACATTCAAAGATTTATATTTGTTACATACTCAAAATTTTGAGTGGATGTCCCTTGGGCGACGTCTAAGGACAATAAGATGTTCCACAAATCCTTCTAAATTTACCTTTGTGCCTGAAGCAATTCGGTTACGTAATGTAGTTAATTAATGGATTATTATTTAGTATTATTAGTTATTTTTATAGATTTTTTTTTCAGTTTTTTTTGTGTACTTGATGTTGAGTGTTGGTGTTTATTGTGTTGCGTGTCATTCTTGTTATATGTGAAGCACCACCATGTCAGATGAAATTGCCCCCAAAGGATTAATAAAGTTTTAAACTAAACTGAATTAAATACATCATGCTTATGTTAAAAACTGACCACTAAAATGCCATTCACTAAACATGATACCTAAAAGATTCACACATCTGCTCTTTATGATAATACACACTGCCTTTCATATGAGAGAAAATGCAAAGTCATAAATGAATGAAAAAACAATAAAAACCATCCTAACATCCAGCAAAATCATTTAACGTCCAGGTGAAATCAAAATGTACAATGTTTATTTTGCTAGTGCACATTGTTATTCTTTAAGTGAACAAATAATCTGTGCAAACAGTGCTGGCCTGTAGGGTTGAGGGGCCCTAGGCAAGATAAAAAAAATAACTAGGCCCACTGGTGTAAAAAAACGTGAGAAGAAAGCACAAAAAATAAATTATTTTAATATTTAAGTGTATATATTTTTATTAACTGCAACATATTTAACCTATAATACTTATGTAAAAATATTTACTCAGATTTAAACAAATAAGTTTGCAAGTATTGCATAGTATTGTAAAGTATTGCAAATGAAAGTCCAAGTGTGTTGTAGAAACAACTTTACATTAAACAAACTAAATAAAATACAAATAAATAAAATAAATAAATAAATGAACAAGGTCACATATTGGACACTTGTGACATATTACTTAAGACTAGGGTTGGGCGATAAGGCAAAAATGTCGATGAATTATTTTCCATATTGAATGATAACGATACATTTCGATATCAGTTGCTTCCAGATTTAAAACTGAAGCCACAAATTAGAGGGTCCATTAAATAACATAACCCATTTTCGGTGGCCGATAATTTTTCAGTGGCCGAAAATTCAGTACATTTTTAATCAACACACTTTTAGAATCCCCGTTGTTGCACATTTCTACTGTGTGATTGGCTCTTATCAATATAGATTAAAAAAAGTCCAGAGCTATCATTGTTATCGGCATAAATGTGATAAATTCAGCGATTCAATACAATATCGGTTATTGGGCCAGGCCTACTTAAAAATTTAGGACACTTTTTCGGGTTTATGTCGAACGTGAGCATGTGGAATCTGTGTAGGAATACGTTACGTAATTCTAGTTCACCCAATAGCTAATCGCAGGCGGTGTTATGCAAAATAGATTGTTGTGCTGCTTTTTATTCATACTGTTGTTGTGTATTTATTATCGTTTTCAGCTATTCGTCATGTAAATTCCAAAGTGTTTTATTAACCTATCCCAAACAATTTTATTAAACCATTAGAATTACTGTTATTGTATCAATAACATACTCAAGACAAAAATAGTAGTTCATAGTTTCGGCTTTTCGATTTTTTTTTTCCGATTGGATTACAACCCTTGGGGTGATTACATTATATTAAAAACAGCAATAGCGTTAGATGCAGCAGATTGATTTTATGGCACCAGGTTAAACTTTCTGACATATTTTCAGCACTCACATACATTTGAAAAAATTCAACAAATAATAGACTTGGGCCTTTTGGTGTGTGTGTGTGTCGTTGCATGCAAGGTTTCTATATTTATAACCACCTCAGAGGATATTGGGGGTCGCAAGTCACTGGCTTTGATATTTTGGGGGTCACAGGCAGAAATGTTTGGGAAGCCCTGGCGTAGGCGACCGCCTATATTGCCTGTTGGACAGGCCGACAATGTGTGTAAGTCAATCCACTGAAACAAAATGTTTGTTTTGGAAATCCTCAGTCAAAGTCTGACCATGTGCTCCAGCGTTTGGAGTGGCGATCCTTCTCAGTTGACGTCAGTTTGATAATATTCTTAAGCATGCCCCTTTTACTGTTTGCAATGAGGGAATGATATGCAAAAAGCAAGCCCCGCCCCCTACTGAATATTTCGTTTCATTTAGAAGTACATTAACATACTGAAATAAAAGTCTTAGCATATTCCGGTTCACCCAGACTTTTTAAACAACAGCTTAATCCATTTTCCCTTCCAGGCAGTGTACCTGACATAACGTGAATCCTAATTCAAAAAAGGTCTGTCAGCAACCCCTCACGCTCAGGCCAGTAGTGGCTCAGTGGAGCTGGCAGGTGTAGAGGGGCACACATGGCACACCTGTCAGACGCTCCTCCACAGAGCCACCGCATCAGATAACATGACAGCACCGCTGGCCGCTCGCTCCACGGGCTTGAACCCTGTCAGAACTGCTTCCATAAACACTCCCGACTTCCCACTGTCAGGGCCACCACCACAAAGGTTAATTAATACAAGATTCCAGCTCCCCTAAAGCAGTGCTCAGCTGCCAGAGAACATCTTACCCTCCATGTCCTGGCCCTTCAGCAGCGGGTAACGTGTTAAAGTGGTTTGCCGAGGAGTTAAGCTCGACCTTGAGCTGCGGATGCTGTTACAGCAATTCGACAGCAAGCACACGCCTGGAATATCCTGAATGTGCCGTAGTAACTTTAGATCCTCCAGATGACGTGACAGGAAAATCCAGCGAGATTCAGCACAAGGTCACACGCATTTAAATTTGATGCAAACTGCATTAAGTTGCAAAGGTCGAACGCGACACGTTACAAGTGCGAGGAGGAAACTAATGCATTAACTGATTAAGTCTCGGTTACATGATCAGCCCAAGCCACTGACCTAAATTTAACAACAAAGAGGACGACCTGCTAGAACGGGGCCATCTGACGTCTCGCGCTAATCTTAATGGGTTAGATTAAGATTAATTTCCCACCAACGGAGGTGCTGCTGCTACCGTACGAATAAAAGTTCAAACTTGGGGCAGACGGAGTAAGAAGATAAACAGACAGACTGGAGCAGAAGAGCAACGTGGTAAACACATCACTCAAGAAAAATCAATATGAGATCAAGCTAGATTCGAGCTTGTCCATGAAAACAAAAGGAAAAGAGTTGAGTGAAAAATGAAAATTCCTCCATCATTTACTCGCCCTCATGTCACTCCAAACCTCAATGGCTTTCCTTCTTCCAGTAAATGGAAGTCAACGGAGTACAAAACACCAACAGCAAAAGTCATACAGGCTTCAAATGACATGATGGTGGGAAGAAATTGAGAATTATTATTTTGGGCTGAATTAATCTTTTTAACAAGCAAGACTTAAGAAATACAGAGACTACAGAATCTACAGAGACTATTGTTTAGCCCAGGGATGCCCAAACTCTGTCCTGGAGGGCCGGTGTCCTGCATAGTTTAGTTCAAACCCCAATCAGACACACCTGAACCAGCTAATCAGACTCTTTATAGGTATACTAGAAAGTTCCAGGCAGGTGTATTAACAAAAGTCGGAGCTAAATTATGCCGGACACCGGCCCACCAGGACAGAGTTTGGAAACCCCTGGTTTAACCCATGTGCATATTATTTAAAAGGGGTTCCAAAGCGGTCCATTAATGACAAAAAAAGTCAGTGTCAAAAAAAAACTATTTCCAATTTTTTCCAATTTCACTGACATATTTCTTTACCAGCATCAGCCCTGAGGTTAACTAGCAACATTTATTTATTTTAAAGACTTTAACATTTAAATCGGCACGTTTATCAGCATAATGAGATCATAAAAATGGATTATTTTCAAGGCTAAAGCATTTTTTTTGGCATTGTATGATCAGAAGCGATAAATACTTTAATGCATTTAACAAAAACTGACACATGCACACATATAGCCTATAGGGATGTAACGATTCACTGTGAGCCTGTTGAAAATCGATTCAAATATGTGAAGATTCAAACAGGTAGAAATGTTGAACGAATCGCAATACATTTTTTAAAAAGAGAGGGCGCTGCGTTTACAGGCTCAAACTCAATTTACCTGCACATCAGCGGCGAGCAAGAGGTGGGACGGCAGAGTAAAATGACAGCAGTGAAGTGCGGCAGACAAACACAAACTGTGTGAAAATACTGCGAAAAGATGTTTATTTACACTAATAGAACAACAAATGAGATGCATATAAACCGTCAACACAGTGAAAAACTACCGTCACAGATGTCACACACTGCTCTCTGGTTTAGGAAAGGCATTCCTCTTCATACTAGCCATCTCAGTCCCCAGTGAAAGAGTTTGTAAATGTGCAAAGACCTCAGCTTATGCCAGAAAACAGAGAGATTTATTTTTGAAAATTTCAAATCCCGTTGGTGCCTATGGCATAGTGGAAAGTGCACTGACACATGCACTCCGGTGTTTGTGGCGACCCAGGTTCGATTCCTGCCTTGAGGTCCTATGCGATCCTTCCCCTCTCTCTGCTCCCCACACTTTCCTGTCAATTCTCTCTACTGTCCTGTCAAAATAAAGGTGAAAACCCCTAAAAAATAATTATAAAAATCCCACAATCACAGTCACTGTTTTAGTTTGTTTATATTATTGAGTCTTCTTTAGTTTCTTTTTTTTTGGAACTTGTTCTTAAAATAGCAATATGATTATAGCAGAAATTATATTATTTTCAAAATGTGCAGCATTTAAAAAAAAAAAAAAATAAATAAAAAAAAAAAAATCGAAAAGGCTCCTCACCTTCAATTTGTTTAAAATAATTTTGTTTAAAAAATCATGACTGAATCGTATCGTGAGATTAGTTTCACGAACCGTATAGAATAGCGAGTGAGGTATTATATAATATATAATAATATATATATTATATATATAATATAATAATTCAGGGGGGCTAATAATTCTAAATTCAACTGAATATACACAGAGGATGGCTTGTGGGTGAGTAAATTATAGGGTAATTTTCCTTTTTGGGTGACTACTCATTTTAAGGGGATTTATTATCCCCCTTTTATAAGATATAAAATAAGTAAATAAATAAGTCAATAAATAATAAAATAAATAAGTCTCTAGAGTGTGTATGTAAAGTTTCAGCTCAAAATAGTGCACAAATAATGTTTTATAACTCTTAGAATCTGCCCTTTTTAGGTTTTGATGCTGGTTTTGTTGACTGTCGCTTTAAATTCAAATGAGATGGTGCTCTTTTTAAAAGAGGGCGGAGCTACAAATGCTTATGTGTCAGTGTGGCGTGTGTGTGTTGTTGCACTAGATTATTGGCTCCCTTTTTATTATCGGAAGGGTATTTTATTTTGAAGGGCAATTTAAAGGAAATGGACAAGACGAACAAATAATTACTTTCCTTTTCCTTCAATATTTTTCGTTATTCATGTTTCAATGTTCAAAGTTTTGATAGTGTTTTCTTTACATCCATATGAAAAATAATATAGGTATTTATAAGTGAGTATGATCGCGTAGGCGCGAGATGACAACTGACGTAGTTACCGGTGCGCGCTCACTTTGTGAGATGGCGTCCGACAGACAGGTGCGTTTTTCAGCTCCTCTCATAAATACCGATATTATTACATTAATATGGATGTTTAGATTTTTCAGCGTTTTCAATAAGGTTAATTAATGTATCATTATTGTGAGGGAAACATAATTTGATGATAATTGAGTGTGGAACGCGTCATATAAGTCAAGTTTAATGAGCATAATGGCTAATTCAAATTAAAGTCTTTATTTGTCTAGTTTATTATTTTGTTTATTTTTTTTCATTACATATAAATTGTATGTTATATGTAAAATGTGATTTAGAGATTCGATTAAATGGGGTTAACTTTTTATAGTTATTTTTGAGAAAGTTTATGTAGCATTTCTGCATTTTCCTGTGATAACGAGAGCAAATGAGTTTAAAAATTGTGTACTGATCAACAGACATTGCTGTGCTGTGAAGGTTTATTGGACTGATGTCTGTTGCATATACTTTTTGATGCAGGTATGTTACAAATGACAATTTAATGTACTTTATGTATTATTTTTATTTATTTTTTTTTACATGGTTATTGTGCTCATGATGGCGCACTTTGTGAGATGGCGTCCGACAGACAGACATTGCTGTGCTGTGAAGGTTTATTGGACTGATGTCTGTTGCATATACTTTTTGATGCAGGAATGATGCAATAATAAATTCCAGTTGGAGTACATTGCTGTATGGATCCTTTAATAAACACAAACAAACACAACGCAGAAGGACATCCATTACAGATTGGTGCCGTGACTCGTCGTTTGGTTTGCTGATTGCTGACCACCGGAGATGCTGCAAGGGTGAGGACTGTCGCAGGAGCTGGGTGATGCTGCCTTCATTGATCTGCATGACCGGAGCGATTCTTCAGTGACTGGTTTGAACACTAAAAAAAAAAAAAATAAGCGGGACATTTTTTTTTCTGCACTTTGCTTTGCTAAAGTTACATGGACATTTGATTCAAAGGACATTTTAAATTTTAATCCGTTTATATTGCGAAGTGTAACCGTATATACAAAGGGTTTCATTATGCTAGATGATCAGGAGGATAAGTTAACATGTGAAATCAGCAAAATTGTTGCTGGTAGAGGGAGGGGTGCTCTACTTAACACACCTGACAGAGGTTTTCAGTTTATGGGACCAGAATATACAAGCACTGGGAGGGGTAGAGTGCTAAGACCGTCATTTGATACCAGACCTGATGTGAGTTGTAGTCCAATAATTCGATCAGAGAATCAAGAGTGTATCAAAAATGAATCAAAAATTTCCAGTGACATGAGTGACCTGATAAGACAAATTGGCTCTGAAATTGGCGAGGCCATCAGGGACAGTCTGTTACAGACTAGAGATTCAGGTTTGTCACCTAGCAATAGTTCTGGAGAAATGCCTGATTCTTCCAAAACTGACATGTCGAACGCTACGTTTATCGATGCCACCAAACTAAATTTGGTACTGAAGTCTGAAATATCTGCCCCACCCTATTATCGTGGTGATGGTACAGATAAGTGCTCTATAATAGAGTGGGAAGAACTGATGAGGGTTTACATTAACAAAAGAGAAGTAGTGGACACTGAAAAGGTAGAAGAAGTGACGAACAGACTAATGGGGAGGGCTAGGGACATCATAAAGGTCTGGCTGAGTAACAAAACGGTTACTCCAACTGTAGATTCAGTTTTCACAATATTAAGACACCATTTCAGTGATTGCAGTAGCTCAGGGATGCCTTTAGCCGATTTTTACTCTGTGAAACCTTACTCCAATGAAAGCCCATTGGATTATTGGATAAGGTTAAACAAAGCGGCTGAGGTGGCTGAACATTGCCTTAGAGAGGAGGGCAGAACTTTAGGTAATCGTAGTAGAGAATTGGCTGTGATGTTTATTCGACACTGCCCAGACAAAGAGCTGTCCCTAGTGTTCAAAAGCAAATCTGCACAGTCATGGACTGCTTCTGAGATTCAAGAGAGACTAGATGAGATGCTGAGGGAACAGAAGGTAACAGGGCGAGTTACATGTCAACATACCGCCAAAATTCTTGAACCTGCTGATAATTTGACACCGCTGTCTTTCCATGGAGCAGAATCGGCTACACCGCCAGCAGATAATGGTGCTCTTGACAAAGTGTTGTCCATGTTGGAAAAGGCTCTTGTTTGCAATGCACAGTCAGTACGTGGTGGTTGGTCTAAAAATTCTAATAGACAAAGCCGTGTATGCAGAGTTTGTGCCAGTAAAGACCACAGTACTACTGCCCATTGCAAAATGTACAATCTTTGCTTCAAGTGTTTTTCTTCTGGACACATGAGCTTCAATTGTGAGAAAACTGTGCCCAGGGAAGGCGCTGGTGGGCGAGTGGATGACGAACTTCAGGGAAACTAGAGAGCCTCCGTTGTGGGGAGGGCGATGTGAGGCTGAATGAAAATTCCTCCGTGAACTCTGATATTGAATCAGTATATTCGTTTTGTTGTGAGAATGTAGGCAGAGATAAAACTGTGATTTTTCAAAATACCGTTCAATTGCTGCAGAATGACAGTCTGTTTTACACAAGTGTTTTAGTACAGGACAAAGTTCATCTGAGGGGAATGCTGGATAGTGGTTCCATGGCAACGACCTTGAGTGCCGATGTGGTACCTCAGCTAGTAGAAGCCGGGATATTGAACCAGGAGTTGTTCCCCACATCAGACATTGTTCTGGTAGGATGTGGAGGAAAACAGACTAGTCCTGAAGGTATGTGTGATCTGAAACTTGAGGTGTATGGAATTAGTTTTAGTGTCCCTGTTCTTGTTGTAAGAGGACAGGCAGACCAATTGATCATTGGTACTAACGTACTGAAACCATTGATCAGAGAAATGAAATCAAATGAGGGATTCTGGAGAGTTTTGGATAAACCAGATCAGTTAAGTCAGAATGAAAACCGGCAATTTTTACAGATGCTGTCAAGTGTTGAGCGATGGAGAGGGAGCTCAATCCCTGACAAGGTGGGCACTCTGAAGACCAAGTCTACGATAGTTTTACAACCCATGAGTGAACACCTTGTCTGGAGTCGGTTACCTCCGAATCTGAAGTTGTCTGTGGGTAGTACAGTAGTAATTGAACCGAGTATGTCTCGTTGTGTCCACAGGAACATTCTCATCGGTAGAGTAATCTCACCTTTATGGGGCGACGGTTGGCTACCGGTGAAAATGATAAATCCAACAAATTCTGAAATTGTTTTGCGCAAAAATGCCAAAGTGGCCGATGTTTACCCATGCATTGCTATGGAAGATTTCGACCAGGGGCAAACAGTTTTCCAGAATGTGGCCGCATGCAGTGACCGTTCATGTGGTAGCCTGTCTGCGAAAAGCACAATACCTGAAACTAAGGTAGTCAGTGAGTCAGGCTTGAATGCTCTGAGTCCCAATGAATTAAGTGTTGCTGATTGTGAGGTGTCCTCATTCTGGAAAAACAAGCTCATTGAGTTAATCAAGAAATATGATGATGTTTTCTCTAGACATTCGTTGGATTGCGGCGAGGCGAGGGGGTTCTGCCATCGAATTCGGCTGGTCGATGACAGACCCTTTCGCTTACCTTATCGTAGACTCTCACCGGCGCATTATCACAAACTGAGGGAGACACTAGATGAGATGGAACAGAAAGAGATAATCAGGAAGTCATCAAGTGAGTTTGCGTCACCAGTAGTATTAGTCTGGAAGAAAAATGGAGACTTGCGGCTGTGCACTGACTTTCGGTGGTTGAATGCTCGCACGGTGAAGGATGCCCATCCTCTTCCTCACCAAGCGGATGTTCTTGCAGCACTGGGGGGGAATGCACTGTTTAGTACCATGGATTTAACATCCGGGTACTATAACATTCCTTTACATGAGGATGATAAAAAGTTTACAGCTTTTTGCTCTCCCCTTGGGCTGCATGAATATAATCGATTACCGCAAGGCCTTTGCAACAGCCCGGTAACCTTCATGAGAATGATGCTAACTATTTTCGGTGACCAAAATTTCATGAGTCTACTATGCTATCTAGATGACCTGTTGGTTTTCGGTAAGACTGAGGAAGAAAGTTTGCAGAGACTGGAAATGGTGTTTCAGCGTCTCAGGGACCATAACCTAAAGCTTTCACCGTCCAAGTGTAGTTTCCTGCGTAGATCAGTTAAATTTTTGGGCCACATTGTTTCACAGGCTGGAGTAGCAAGTGATCCAATGAAGGTAGAGGCTATTGTGAATGTGGCAGAGAAGGACTTAATGGAGGTTGATGGTATTACGCCTTCTGTGAGTAAAATTAGGTCATTCTTGGGAATGGTTATATATTATCAACACTTCATTGAGAACTGCTCTGTGATCGCAAAGCCTCTTTTCCAGTTGTTGACGGGTCAGAAGAAACCTAGGAGGGGTAAAGGAACAGGTAGAAAGTTAGTAACAGTTCGAAAACTCACCCCTGATGACTGGACAGATGAATGTAGAGAAGCGGTTGAAGAGCTAAAGGATTCCTTGGTTAAACAGGTTTTGCTGGCTCATCCTGACTTCTCAAGACCGTTTATACTTTCTGTTGATGCATCGACGAGGGGACTTGGAGCAGTACTCTCCCAAGTTGAGGAGGGGCATACTGTTGCAAGGCCAATCGTTTTTGCTTCGAAGGCACTCAATCATGCGCAATCCAAGTACCCTGCTCATAGGTTAGAGTTTTTGGCAATGAAATGGGCCATTTGCGATAAATTCAGTCATTGGCTCCGTGGACACAAATTTACAGTATGGACGGACAATAATCCGCTTAAGTATATTTTGACCAAACCAAAGCTTGATGCCTGTGAGCAGAGATGGATTGCGAAGTTGGCTCCTTTCGAATTTGACATACAATACATACCTGGACCGAAAAATGTGGTGGCGGATGCCTTGAGTCGAGAACCTTTTGCTGTACCTAGGATTCTGCACAGACTTACCAGAACACCGTATGATGTTTTGAAGCATGAAGCAGAGACACTTGGAGTGGGGCAAGTGCAGGATACGTTTCATTTGTCCTGTGAGATAACAAAAGGAAAAATTTGTGAGCAATTGTCTGAGTCACAGCAACATCATGAAGTGACTAACCTGGTTCAAAAGGTTGTAGGAGGGAGAATGTCCTGTGGGGAGGTGTCAGCTGTTTTGGGTTTGCATCGTCACTGGAAGGAAGGTGCAGCTGTTAGGGCTGTCACTTATGTACAGCAGTTAAGGTGCTTAGAAAATGCTACACAGAGCCCTCTGGCTAAACTTACTCACGCTGATCTGCTTGATAAACAATGTCAAGATCCAGTGATAAGTAGAGTAAGGTTTTTCGTTGAACGTGGCAAACAGCCTTCTAGGAAAGAACGGGGTAGTGAGTCAAGGGAAACTTTGCAAACACTCAGACAGTGGACCAAATTTACGACTAAGCTAGGCATACTGTATCGTGTGTGTAAGAATCCAACAACCAGAACAAGGACATACCAATATGTTGTACCAGCAGTCTTAAGAGGACTGGTGTTGAATGGGGTCCACGATGACGCCGGGCACCAGGGTCAACACCGTACTCTTTGGCTAGCGAGGCAGCGATTTTACTGGAACTCGATGGAGAAAGATGTGAAGATGTATGTTGCACAATGTAAAAGATGCGTACTGAGTAAAACACCTGAGCCGGAGGCCAGAGCGCCGCTTGTTTCGATAACAACGACAGCACCACTTGAACTGGTTTGTATTGATTTCTGGTCAGCCGAGGATGTCAATAACAAATCAGTCAATGTGTTGGTAGTGACTGACCACTTTACGAAGCTTTCTTCTGCGTACGTCTGTCCAAATCAGACTGCCAAAACAGTTGCTCGTGTACTGTGGAATAATTTTTTTTGTGTATATGGTTTCCCAGAGAGGATCCACTCTGATAGGGGTGCAAATTTTGAGAGTTCCTTGATTTCAGAAATGCTGAAACTATCAGGCGTAGAGAAATCTCATACGACACCATATCATCCCATGGGTAACGGTCAGGCTGAAAGGTTTAACCGTACTCTTGGGATGATGATAAGATCTCTACCTCCTAGGTCGAAAGCAAAATGGCCGCAATTGCTGAACTCCCTGACCTTCTCATACAATTGCACTAGGCATGAGACAACTGGCTACCCGCCTTTCTTTTTGATGTTTGGGCGCACGCCAAGGTTGCCAGTGGACGTTTTGTTTGAGAGTGTACTTTTGGATGGGGGTGCTGTTGATGTGAGTAAATATGTCCAGTCTCTAGGACGAGATCTGAGGGAAGCAATGTCACTTGCACAGCAAAATGCGCGTCAACAGCAAGGCAAACAGGCTGAGCATTATAATCTGAAATGCAAGGGTCATTCTTTACAGCCTGGCGATAGGGTTCTCCTGGCAAACAAGGGAGAGAGAGGGAAACGGAAATTAGCGGACCACTGGGAAAGTACAGTGTACATTGTAGCAAGCAAAAACTGTTCTTTGAACACTTATGGGATCCGTCATCCAGATACTGGCCGTGTCAAAATTGTACATAGGAACCTATTGATGCCTGTAAATTTTTTGCCTTTGCCTGCTTGGGATGATTCGGCATCTCCAGAAGGTAATTTGAGTTCACATTCTGTTTCATCACATTCTGATGGTCAAGAATGTGAAATTGCGGACAGAACGTCTCAATGGATTGCTAACTTGGATGAGGTTGGAATGTCGAGTGATGATGAGTTGACAAATGAGGTGATTGACAATCGAGACTTTGGCATCAGTGATCATGAAACAGGGACACAAGCTGAACAGGTTGAGGGGTTGGAATGTCGGAGCTTTTCTGAAGTAGTGTCTGACTGTTCTATCAGACCTCCGCACAATATAAGTGAACACTCCTGTGTAGCTGAGCCTCAAAATGTTGTTCCGATTTCTCTTAGTGCCATGCCTGCTGCTAATGATAATTGTGAAGCTGCAACAGTAGGGGTAGAGGTTCAAGTGGGCTCATCTCACCATTCTGCAGATTTGTGTTCTTTAGCAGGACAGTCCAGTGTGCAACAAGGTACACGCACCAGGTTTGGTAGGCTTATTAAACCTGTGAGCAGACTTTTACATACAATGTCCACTCAAAGAGTTTGTCCAGTTATTGATGTGTGAATTTCTATTTCAAAAGTTTTCTTTGTTGATTTTTTTTTATATGATAGATTGTATACCCGTCAATTTGTAGAAATGGACATGTTTCGAGTGGTCTAAGACAAAGTTGGTTATTCGGGGAATTTTTAAAGCGACCATTTATTAGTGTGTCATGATTAAAATCGTGTATATGGCATGATTTTTCGGACGATAGACTGAGGATTAGCTACCCTTGGGTTATCTGAATCTCTAACGAGATAGCTTTATAGCTGAATTACCTTTATTTGGTTGTGTGACATGTTAACACTATTCTTGAACAATAAGTGTCTATATACTGTGCAATAATCTAGTGCAGAACAGTGGGGGTGGATGTGGCGTGTGTGTGTTGTTGCACTAGATTATTGGCTCCCTTTTTATTATCGGAAGGGTATTTTATTTTGAAGGGCAATTTAAAGGAAATGGACAAGACGAACAAATAATTACTTTCCTTTTCCTTCAATATTTTTCGTTATTCATGTTTCAATGTTCAAAGTTTTGATAGTGTTTTCTTTACATCCATATGAAAAATAATATAGGTATTTATAAGTGAGTATGATCGCGTAGGCGCGAGATGACAACTGACGTAGTTACCGGTGCGCGCTCACTTTGTGAGATGGCGTCCGACAGACAGGTGCGTTTTTCAGCTCCTCTCATAAATACCGATATTATTACATTAATATGGATGTTTAGATTTTTCAGCGTTTTCAATAAGGTTAATTAATGTATCATTATTGTGAGGGAAACATAATTTGATGATAATTGAGTGTGGAACGCGTCATATAAGTCAAGTTTAATGAGCATAATGGCTAATTCAAATTAAAGTCTTTATTTGTCTAGTTTATTATTTTGTTTATTTTTTTTCATTACATATAAATTGTATGTTATATGTAAAATGTGATTTAGAGATTCGATTAAATGGGGTTAACTTTTTATAGTTATTTTTGAGAAAGTTTATGTAGCATTTCTGCATTTTCCTGTGATAACGAGAGCAAATGAGTTTAAAAATTGTGTACTGATCAACAGACATTGCTGTGCTGTGAAGGTTTATTGGACTGATGTCTGTTGCATATACTTTTTGATGCAGGTATGTTACAAATGACAATTTAATGTACTTTATGTATTATTTTTATTTATTTTTTTTTACATGGTTATTGTGCTCATGATGGCGCACTTTGTGAGATGGCGTCCGACAGACAGACATTGCTGTGCTGTGAAGGTTTATTGGACTGATGTCTGTTGCATATACTTTTTGATGCAGGAATGATGCAATAATAAATTCCAGTTGGAGTAAATTGCTGTATGGATCCTTTAATAAACACAAACAAACACAACGCAGAAGGACATCCATTACATCAGCATAGTGGCAGATTAAAAAAAAAAAAAGACTAACGTCCTATGCTAATGAGGGAGGCTTTCCTCCTCTGATGACACGTACAAAAGGAGAATGTCAATCAAAGTGTTTGTTTATAAAGTGTGATCATAAAAAATTTAATTAATAAATGTTTACCATTGGACGCTGGTTATATTCACAGACTGTCACCACACAACCCTTTGTTTAAACTCTTTATAAAAGTGATTTCTGCATAACAGGTCCCCTTTAAGTAAATGTAATAACCGATTCCCATGGATATTACAGTCCATTACAACAGGAAGCAGTCATACAATAATAGGTGCATGAAATATGAGATCCCACAGCCTACACTCCATTCGCCACTGAACAAAAAAAACATGTACAAAATATGTTTCCTCTCTCCCCCCTCCATCTCTCTCCCTCCAGCGGTCCGCAAGTGATTATCCATTATCTCTGACAATGTCAAACATTCACACCCAACAGCATTTTAAGTGATTTCACTAGCCAGTGGTGAAGGGAACAGTGGCAGACGGGAAGCTTTATCATGGCAGGGCGTCCTTCTTTGCTCACCCAGACGCCACGAGCAGGAAGGTCAAACCATCATCAGTGGCTGAGAGGCAATTTCCCCTGAGGAGCCGGACGGAGAAGGGGGAAAAAAAACGGTCTTAACTGCGAACGCCGGACTTCTTGACGCAAATGTCATGGATTTGATATCCAAAGCCAATCTGGCTGTGTTCACATACGGGGTATGAAATTTAATTGGAATCCAAGCCATCCCACAAATTACTAGGGAGAAGAAAAATAAAATCTTACTGTGATTTTTCTGATAAAATTGCGATTTATAGTGCATTTTACTAATATTTATAAAAGAGCTACGGAGGAATTCCATACAAATGTCCACCTTGCCAAGAAAAAAATTAAGTTTTCACCAAAAGAGCAAAACTG
Source organism: Danio aesculapii (assembly GCF_903798145.1). Classification (NCBI taxonomy): domain Eukaryota; kingdom Metazoa; phylum Chordata; class Actinopteri; order Cypriniformes; family Danionidae; genus Danio; species Danio aesculapii. The sequence continues at coordinate 38,013,222 of NC_079444.1, forward strand.
TTTCTACGTTTTTAGGGTGAGCAAGAATTTTACAGTTCTTTAAAAGTACTCTCAGATGTTTGTCAATGTCTTCCAACAATTATATTTGATTTACCAAAGTCACACATGTGCCAATTTCACATCTGTAACATCCATAACGGAGAGAGGTCACATCCATAACCAAGCTTTTCCCTCATAAATGCAAAAAAATCAAATAAAATAATATCAATCACGTTTGTTCAATAGTGAGCCAACTCTTAGCATTTTGATTAGCATCGTTTTTTTTTTGGGGGGGGGGGGGGGGGGGGGTTGTGCAGTTTAATTCACAGAATATCTAGTAATTATGTTGTGTACTGTAAACTATATTTTTTGGTCACATCCATAACGCATGTTTATTTTCCTCATTTAAAATATTTAAAATGTGTACAGATTGATATATTTTAGATCTTATTCCTCTGTGGTTAGTTGATTTGGGAAATATAAACGATGTTTTTAATATAAATGTTAACATATACTTTCTCTGGGAACTTATGTTGTGAGATTTTACTGTAAATGTCACATCCATAACGCGAAACCGCTCTACAGGTTTGATGTGGTGGTTTTAACAGATCAAGCATAAAGACTGAGTATGCTACTGTATATTTAAAACCTCTTAAACATTGTTGCCATCTTAATGAAGTTGCCAGTCATCAGGGCAAATTAAGAAAACAGCTACAGCATCTTAAATTAAATAAATTAATTCTATATGAAATCTTAAACTTGGGGGCGGCACAGTGGTTAGTGCTGTCTTATGACAGCAAGAAGGTCGCTGGTTCGAGTCCCGGCTGGATCAGTTGGCATTTCTGTGTGGAGTTTGCATGTTCTCCCCGTGTTGGTGTGGGTTTCCTCTGGGTGCTCCAGTTTCCCCCACAGTCATGTGCTATAGGTGAATTAAATGGCCTTAATTTGCCGGAGTCTATGAGTGTGTGTGTGAATGAGTGTGTATGGGTGTTTCCCAGTAATGAGTTGCAGCTGGAAAGGCATCCGCTGCATAAAACATATGCTGGAATAGTTGACGGATCATTCTGTTGTGGCGACCCCTGATAAATAAAGGAAGTCGAAGGAAAATGAATGAACGAATCTTAAACTTGTAACCATCCTAACACACTGTAAACTATTTTAAAACAGTAAATCACTCGTGACAACCTACATTAAGGTTCAAACAACAATAGCAAATGTTTTCACCATTTACAGTGCAGAGAACAGGCATAATTCTAATACCAAAAAGGTCAACAAGAAAACCTTCACTTTTAGATTGTTACATTTTTGTACAGGATAATATGCTTACCAACTATCAGAACTGTCAAAAACTACATGCTTGTTACTAGGCCTGGACTATTTTGGGAAAAATTACATATTTTATATATATATATATATATATATATATATATATATATATATATATATATATATATATATATATATATATATATATGTTTTTTTGCTATATATATTGCGATATGAATGTAATTTCAGAACATGAACCTATGAAAAGAATTCATCATTTTAAATGGATGATATTTTATAGAGGAGTGCATCTGCATCAAAATGTACAAAGTTATGAAATTTATATACAAAATAAAATGAATTACAGATAGATGAGAATGAAATAAACAGCGCTTTATGGTTTCCACTGGAGTCTTACAGTAGTGACGTTCAGAAATTCAATAATCGAAAGTAAATAATAATGTAGTCTTCATTGTAGGGCTGTCCGATACTGGAAAAATCTGACATTGCCATATTTCTTTCTACTGCAATATATATTGCAATATGAATACAATTTCAGCTCTATTTATGAAAATTTTAATTAATTTAGATTGATTTGTAGGGGTATGAATCATGTATAAAAAATACAATTTCAAGAATAATTACAACTGACCAAGGAAGAACGTAAATAAACAGCTCTTTCTAGTTTTCCGGAGAGTCAAACAGTATTCAGATACAGATATGCATTTATGTAATGTAAAATAACACTGCATAGTCTTTATTGTAATAATAATTCAGTACATTTTTTCTTCATTAAAGCTACAAATGTTTGATGATATTGTGCCTGAATGCTTTACACTTTCTTGAAATGCCTTTAAAACACATACAAATGATAAAAGTTTCACTTTGTTATGGCTATACATTGTAATGACTCCACAAATCTCATGTATTCTCAATTGTTGATTGACTATAATCCCAACTCAAGACTGCATATCCTGTGATGTGACTATTGCGGACACACACATTGCGATATCCATGCTGAAACAATATATATTGTCCAGCCCTACTTTACTATATAAATAATTAAACACAGTTAATCTCTGTTGAAGTTAGAATCTTTATAATTTCTTGTGTCTAAATGGTTTAAAATCAGTTGAGATCCTACGATTTGACTACTTCAAATGCTCACATTGCGATATCGATGCTGAAACGATATATTGTGCACTCCTACCTGTTACCGTATTTGATAGTGCATATAAGATAATCGCATTACAATATTGCACCCTTTCAAATCACCATTTTGGTTTAGAAATGATTGATCATGCAAAACCCCTAACAAAAAAAGGTTAATGAATGATCCCCATTATAAGGAGGAGTAATCCATTTGGGCCATTTAAAATGCATGATTAAAAATAGGGTTGAGCCGCAGGAAGTGTGCTGCGAGTCAAGGTCAAGTATGTCTGAGTCTCAGCGCACGCAACAGCTGGAGTCCATGCAAAGCGCTCAGTGTTAATAAAAAGTGACAACCCGGCCCTCGCTGTGCGTATCGCTAATATCTGACACCAGACTGGCAGACGCTTCCCCGGCGTTAAAGGTAAGCCAAGGTTAAAGAAATTTTGAAAAGAAAGGGTGCCGCGAGAGGCGCTTTCCATCATGTTATCGCAGGCAGCTGGTGTTCAGTCGGGCTCGCTCAGATACGCGGGACAGAATTTGTAAATCCAATATGGCTCGAGAAAATTAAATAAGGGGAGCGACGTGCTAGCTAAACAAACATGACTGTATCGTCCACACCACTGAACTTTTGCTCTTTTGGAAGGAAAGTGTAGGAGCAAATAAACAGCTGCCGCAATGCCATGGAGCTCTGCAAACTTGTTAAGGAATGAACCCAAAATGCCCTTGATAGTGAACTTATACTGGGGGAAAAAGGGCATGAGCAATAAGGAAATATTATAGAACAAACTTGTTGTATACTGCCCTACAAAGGCAAAAGACCTTAACTTACTGGAGTGTTGAATTAAGAAAAGTGGCTTTAAAGATTTCTTTGTTGCCCGGACATATTATTATTATTGATAAAACATTGGAAAATTGGCAATTAGATGTTTTAGTGATGACATTTATTTACATTAAAAAAACCTCGAGCTCAAACTTGACCTTTGACTCCCTTTTTTGAAGTAACAGTCCTCTGCCTTTGTATTGTAAGCAAAAAGTGAGCAACTTTCACATGATCAATATTGCTGATCAACATTCACAAAAAACGGCAACACCTGTATTGTAGTAATCATGCTGTGTATTTTGATTGGCAGTTACTTACAGCCATTTACCTAATGCTATCCTGTGCTTTGGTTGCATTTGCAAACTACTTCCAAAATGTTCTCCATAATATATAATTAGTTTCTTTAATTTGAAAGTAATTGTTTACAGCAGGGCTATTCAATTAGTTTGTCATGGGGGCCAGTTCATTAAGAGCATCCTAAATGAGGGGCCGGAGAGATACGACTTGCAATACAACAGCATATAAGAGCCCATATGTTGTATTTTTGCTCCTTAAGACACCCACGTTGTAATTTTCTACATGAAAATGTTGATATATTTTATTTTGAAACTACATAATATAACTGCATTGTACAATAGACTTTTTTTACAAACATATTCAAATATTTCCAAGCAAAACAAAAGCAGTGCATTGCTTAAGTAGGCGTCTTTTACATTCAGACACATTCATATGTTACGTTTTAAACTGCGTAACAATTAGGGATGCAACAATTATAGATTATGGTTGTACGATTATATAGTCTGAAGAATAATCATGGTTTCACGGTTATTAAGTCTAATGTAAATTTAAGCTTTATATTAGGTAAGTATTTAAATGAACTGTTTTTATCATCTGTGTTCATACATACATAATCATTTTAATAATTATTTGTAATAATTCGTCTAACATATCTTTTGTTTACATTGCACTGAAAGCCATGCACAATTCTCACCACTACAGTGCGAGATGTTTTCTACTGGTTGCGCCTAGAATTGCCATATATTCTTACATTGGAAATAACGAACGTGCAGGAAAAGACACCATATGTGAATGGCCCGCTGCTATAGATAATCTAGTGTGCGTGCGTATTAGATCAGAACTTTAAACTATCGCACAGGTGGCAGCAGTTTCGCTCTAATGCTAATTTTGCATTAATTTTGAGTTAATTTCCGATATCATAGGTATGACCTAGTTATCTAGACTGTATATCAGCAGTTCTTTAACTTTCTTAGAGTGGCATACTCCTTAACATCTTTTTGCATTCTCTTTTCCACTTAGACTGCAGTCAATTTTCCCATAAGGGACAATATTTTCTATATTTAAATAAAATTTTCCATTTAAAAAAAACTGAGATTATTAAAGATATTTTTTGCTCACAATTTTTGCAATCTTTGCTTGTATGCAGTGCTTTATATTTAGCAGATTGTTGGCCTATTTATTATAGTAAGTATGATAGTAAAACAAAGGCAGAATATCGTAACTCCAGGCTGCTCACAGTATTGACGAGCAGTTGAACCACAGACTGAGCAAAGGCAGAGAATGGTAACCTAATTGGAGCATACCTAAACCAAGTCAAAGAGCGGTAACTGGTGTTACGGTGTTCTGCCTTAGTTTCGCCTAAGCTTTTGGAAGTTACTGTTAAGACAAGACATTAATAACAACAATATTGACTCAAGATAATTATGAAGAAGGTCTTCATTGTTCCTAAAAATATCAATAAATCATTTTCATCACCAAATGAAGTTTCAATCTTGAGCCTTTGCATGGCAGTACAGATGCATTTTATCTTGTCTTTTTTAAAAAAAAAAGAAACAAAGAAAATTGGTCACAATTAAAATTTCTTTTTTATTAGTTTATGTATTTACTAGCATGACCTAGTTATGAACAATACTTGTACAGCATTTATTAATCATAGTTCAGCATTTATTTACCAATGCATTATTAACATTCAAATTCATGCTAGTTAACATTAGTTAATCGTGAGATAACATGAACAACTATTTATTAACTAATGTTAACTAACATGAAAAATACTGTAATAAATGTATTGTTCATGTTAGTAAATGCATTAACTAACAATAATACAACCTTATTGTAAAGTGTTACTCAATAAATAAATATAATTACTATCATAAGCTGAAAAATTAACAATACTTGTAGGGGATTTACTAATGCGTCACTAAAATCCAAAGTTCTGCTTGTTAACATTAGTATTAGTTAATAAAAACAAACATGGAATGAACTAACATTAAGAAAGATAAATAAATAAATAAATACTGTATTAAAATGCATGGTTCATTTTTTGATTAACTAAAATTAACTATAGGACCTTATTGTAACAAACGTCTGATTTCAAAGCTTATTTGTGCAGCTTGAAAAATTAGATTGTAAATGTGTTAAAACAAATATGGCGCATTATTATAATCAAATTAAAAGTGTTTTTTTGACACTCAAAGTGTTGACTTGCTTTTAATAAAACACAAAAAAACGTCAGTTTATAGCTAAATTACTTTGTTTTTAGCACAAGAAAATAAACGATAACATTAACTAGAACAGAAAGGCCACTTTACAATCCGCAGAATGTCAGGCACAACATTAGGCCAGTCACGATATCTATTGTTTGTTGTACGATACACAGTATTTCACCAAAATATATTGCGATAAATGATATTATTGTCATTTTAAGACCATTTCACGCCACTCATTATTTAATGCCAGAATGACAATCTAATATCATCACAATGCAAGTACACTCTTCCAAAGAACACATACTATTTTATTCTTAAGAATATTTACTTTAATTACAGTCATTTTAACAATTTAATAATTAGTCATTGAAATCAGAATATGAAAACGCATAACCTAAATAAATAATAATAATAAATGTTAAACTAGAGGGTGCGATATCTGATAACAGTTGTCAGATGCCCCCCTTGAAAATATACTGTAGTAATTAATAGTAAATACTACAGTGTTTTATAAGCCATACTGACACTGACACCTCCAATAGAGATAGAGATGTTGAGCAATCAGCTAAAACCTTGCTAGAATTGTTTTTTTATGTATGGACGATATATATTGCATCACCAAAAATGATTAAGGTCATGTCCATGTGTTGTGTGACAAGTCGATATATTGATAATTGTGACAGGCCTACACAACAGTAGTACAATATCTTCATAAGAAAAAAATTTATTAAATAAAATAAGTGATATAGAAGTGTGTAGGCTCCCTAAATAACTTTAATGTTCTACTGAAGAAAAGCTAAATAAATCACCTAAATGTGAGTACATTAACAGCCAGTATTCATTTTTGGGTGAACTATACCTTTTAAGTGTACACTAAGATTTAAGCTGCAAGTCTGAAACTTTGTGTGTGTCAATTTTATAATCACGTAAGGTCACTCTCGCCTTCAGCTCATTATAATTCTCCAGAGCTTTCACATTTACAAACTTCAGCATGGGGCTGGAAATCAAATGCAAAATGGAGCTTCTATTCATTTTCTTAATCGATTAAGTGCACTTAACCAATGAAATGACAAAGCACCTGGGTTCCTCCTCTCTGCGCATCGTTCCAGCTGGCATCAACACCGGCAGAACATGCCAATGAAATGCCACCCGACTACGATTACAGATTCTCATTGACTCTGGGGCTCTTATCACTGGAGCGGTAGAGCTTGCTCTAGCTCCTTCTCCTCCCAGAAACACTGGCCAACTCCGCCATATCCATTCACCCGCTGTCTCCTTAATCACAACACGGCCAGCTCCAAATCCATCTCACCCTGATCCTCATTGCAGCTCCAGTTTCTACGCCACCTTTCAGGCGCACGCTTCTAAGTTTGACACTCTGACAAGATGCTGAACTAGAATTTAAATCGCAATAATACTCACTGAGTTTCTCTGAACTGCAGCTGGTAATGAGAATGCAGAAAACGAAGCACTGTTCTGATCCTGTACTATGTTCAAAGTTGAAGACTTGTAAGGATGAAATTAAGGTAGTGATTTGCACTCTTCACCGCACCATGATGTGTAGCTCTCAAAAAACGCAATTATACATTGTGATGATGGGGGGGGGGGGGTGCAAGATCTGTGATTGGCGGGTTTGGAATAGCTATAACGAATGTGGGTGGGGCTGAGTGCTAGACATTCTGGTCCCTTTAATCATTAGTAATGTGAGAGATACTGATTTAATCATTTTAATTATTTGCTTCACAACATAATCTGCTATTTATCTGCACTTATGAGCACCTTTTAAGAAAAAAAAGTTGTTTTGATTTAAAATTTAAAATGTTTTAATTTGAACGGGAATCAGTCCAAACTTGGCATACCTAAAGAAAAGAGGTAAATAGGAAAAAATATCAATTTATCAATGTGTGAGAAAAATAACCAATCCTGCACACTAACAATACTTATTACATTTATTAAGTAACGTTCGTTCTCGTGCCTTTCATCATACATATGATATACAGTGCTCAAGATAATAAAGTACACCCCATTTTGAAAATGAACATTTTTTATCCATTTCTCAGTGAATATAGGCAATGTATTTTGGTGCATTTGAACAAAACAGACTTATTAAACAGATATGGCAAGGCAAGTTTATTTATATAGCACATTACAAACACAGTGGCAATTCAAAGTGTTTTACATAACCAGAAATAAAAGAAACAAGTATAAGAGAAATAAAAACAAATAATAAAAATGGTAAAAAAATAAAAACAAAAAATTAAAAAGAGATATATATATAAATATATCTATAATATATAATATATAATTTAATATAAGATATATTTAATAAAGTAATATTTTAGTCACCAAACATTTTTAGAAATTGAAAGATAATACAATTAAATTCAAGCAAAATATTACAAAAAAAAAAAAAACGAAACCCTACAAAATTAACTAAATTTTTCAATTATCTTGATTTTTCCTCTGTTTTTAAATTTTTTATTTAATATATTTCGATAACATATACATTTGGGTGTAGTTTTTTTTTACTGCTATCGTAAGTTATTTTGTTAGATAAGCTCCAGATTTGGCTTCAGTACTGACTAATCTAATGTATATGCACAAAAATAATATTGTATAGCTTCCTATTAAAAATATGAATTTAAAAGAGAGATTAGGGAGGGGTGTACTTGCATTAGCTGAGCACTGTATGTACGATGAAGGTGACAAAAATGAGGCAAAAATGTTGCTGAGACTTTTATTTCAGTATGTTGATGTACTTTCAACTGAAACAAAATATTAAGTAGGGGGCAAGCCTTTCTTTTTGCACATCATTTCCTCATACCTAATTAACAGTAAAGGCTGATTTAAACTTCTGCGTCAAGTGTGTGGTCACATATCAATCGCTGATGCCCACCTCTCAAAAAAATGTCACGTAGCAAAAAAAAAAAAAAAAATTTAATGACGCAACAACGCGTAACACAAGCTCTGTGATTGCTCAGCTTGGTATCGGTGACAAGCGTGGGCGGTGCTGAGAACCACGAGTCTGATGGAGCGAGTGTTTACAAGTGTCGAGTCCTGTGGAGGAGCTCCAGATGAAAACGTTTGTTTTGTGTTTTCCTTATGATTAAAGTTATTGCACATCCGAAAGTTCCTGCCTCTGAATGAGCGAGTTTGAGCTACTTCTATATTAAGGTAGCGTTCAGAAAATACAAAAGCAAAGAAACTCAATACAGAGGAACATTAAAATCTCACTGGGAGCTAGTGTTTCGGAAGTGTTATTGCAGAGCAACACAAACAGCATGCAGATGTATAAATGCATGTTTACACGCAAGGCAGGCGCCATGGGTCATGCCGATCAATCGATAGTATAAATCAGCCTTAAGAATATTGTAGCTCGACACATGCACTCCGGGGTGCTCACGGCGACCTGAGTTCGATTTTCACCTTGCGGTCCTATGCCGATCCTTCCCCTCTCTCTGCTCCCCATGCTTTCCTGTCAATAATCTCTACTGTCCTATACATTAAAGGTTAGTGCGCAGTATTGATATTGATACAAGTATTGATAGTGTGGGATCGTTTGTTTTTCTCATACACTGTAAAATGCGATTAGTTACATAACGCGAGTAAGCCTGTTGCCTTAAAAGCAACAAGTTGACTTTACTTAAAAAAAAAAAAAGTTAGTAAACCTGTTATAGCTTGAATCTTTTGAGTTGACTTAATTCATATAAGTATGAGCATACTTTGTTTACTAAATAAATTAAAGGCAATGAGTTTACTCAGTTTTTAAAGTAAAGTCAAATAATCGTTTTTTACAGTAGAACTTGGGGCGGCACGGTGCAATGGGTAGCAAAGAAGGTCGCTGGTTTGAGTCTCAGCTGGGTCAGTTGGCGTTTGTGTGTGGAGTTCGCATGTTCTCCATGTGTTCACGTTGGTTTCGTCCGGGTGCTCCGGTTTCCCCCACAAGCCCAAAAACATGGTATAGGTGAATTGGGTAAATTAAATTGTCTGTAGCATATGTGTGTAAATGAGAGTGTATGGGTGTTTCCCAGTGATGGGTTGCAGCTGGAAGGGCATCCGCTGTGTAAAACATATGCTAGATAAGCTCATTCCTTTGTGGCGACCCCTGATTAATAAAGGGACTAAGCCGAAAAGAAAATGAATGAACAGTATAATGTAAACAAAATTAAATAATGTAAACTCTTTCAAAAAATAATTGGTTAAACCCTCAAAGTAATCTTACTGCAGTTCTCAACTTTTTTGATTTAGTGGCTACTTTGTATGAATTAATATGATCTGATTCCTACATTTTAATTTTATTTGTTCATTCCCCAATTACGGTCGAGTTTGGGGGCACACCTTTTAAAAATCGTACGTTTTAGTACAAATTAAATCATATAAATTTGTACGTATTAGCTGCTTTCCTAACAATATGTACAATAGTTTCCTCATGAGAATGGAATGAAATTAACAAAATTGCTGTGCAACTGAATAGGATTCAATATGCACTGTAAAAAATACAGTATTGTTGATTCAGCTCATTTTAAATTAGTTTAAACCAATAATTTTTAGTTTTTTTGAGTGTAACCAATTAATTTAATATCATTTTATTACTAAAATAATATAACTATTGTATAATATAAATAATATAACAATATAATATTTAACTATTTAAATGAAAAACTTTAAACACTAAAAAAAAGAAATTGTGGGGGGAAAAAATAAATAAATTAAACCAAAATTCACAAAACCTTACATTCTGAGAACTACACAACCCAGGTTTATTCCTCCACAATTTGACAAGTGTTCAGCACAGATGTGAATTCCCATGCTACTGCAGTCTTACTCCGAAAGGTCACCTGGACGGATGAGTCAATTTAAAGCGCACAAATACACACAAGCGATCCATTCCCTCTCCAACAAAACGCCTTTAACGACTGCTGGAAATCCTCTGGGACGCCAAGCAGCAGTCCTCACACTCGCTGGAAGTACACGAGAAAATATAAGCTTTGTTTAATGACGGCTAATGAGCGGCCCTGCGTTACGAAGCCGACGGGAGCGCAGACAGAACAGCGTCTTCACTGCAGATCTCAGGAGGCTCAGACAGGTGAAGTGTGGTAATCAATTTGCTCTACCGGCACGACTCCTCAGCAGAATACTAATGAATCTCTCTCTCTCTCTCTCTCTGCACACACACACACAGAGAGAGAATGAGAAATAATCCCAATCATGCACACACATTTCTACTCACTTTTTTTTTTCTTTGGCTGTAGGGAATGAGAAAACAGCTAGGCTGATCAGTGCTGGCCTCGAGGCTGTGTACAAGATTACACCAATACTCCACACTTCACAACAGCTACAGGGGAAACCAGGTGAAATCAAACCTGAAGTGCAAGCCCAGCTGTACGGTGCAGTCTGAACACACACACGCACACACAATTAGAGCCTGAAACATATACAGAACATACACCTGCGCCACACAGATACAAACGTGTCTGAGGTAAACATTCAGTCAACCATATGAAGACTTCGATATACATTTTAAAACACAGCAATATTTAAAAAATACTTCAAAATGTCTTAGATTGACATTGTTAGGAGGGCCGGACCAAATGTGGGGGTGAGCCACAGTTTAGAAAATAGGTCCCCAAACTATGGCCTACTCCACTATTTGTACCGGCCCTCTTTTAAAGACATTTAAAAAATGTTTTACTTGGGTGATGCAGCGGCGCAGTAGGTAGAGCGGTTGCCTCACAGCAAGAAGGTCGCTGGTTCGTGCCTCAGCTGGGTCAGTTGGCATTTCTGTGTGGAGTTTGCATGTTCTCCCCGCATTCGCGTGGGTTACCTCCGGGTGCTCCGGTTTCCCTCACAGTCCAAAGACTTGCGCTATAGGTGAATTGGGTACGCTGAAATTGTCCATAGTGTATGAGTGTAAATGAGTGTGTATGAGTTTCCCAGTGATGGGTTGCAGCTGGAAGGGCATCTGCTGCGTAAAACATGTGCTGGATGAGCTGGCGGTTCATTCCGCTGTGGCGACCCCTGATTAATAAAGGGACTAAGCTGAAAAGAAATTGAATGAATGTTTTACTTGTATCACATCTCTATGTGATGATAATGTTGGCTTTCAAAAAATATAGCTTATTGTAATTATATTTACAGTGTTTATATGCAAAAAGGACTTGTGTTAAATAGAAGTAGTAATGAATAAATTATGATAGCAATGATCATTTAATAGGCAACATTTCCTGAAAAAAGGCTTTTCCCCACAAATTTTTATAAGTCAATTTTATTTATGTATTTTCACGTATATAAAAGGATCTAACAACAGCACTCATAAAAATATTTTTTAAAATCATTCATAAAAATCTTCACAATAATACAGATACTCCCAGCTAGAGCTGGACCAATAAACGATTTTTTATTGATTCGTGATAATATGTCAATAACAATAGCTATTTTTCAATAAAAAAAGCTATTTTCAATAAAAATGACTATTTTATGCGCATATTCCAGTTTTGCGCATTAATTTAATTCACGGATTTGGATGGAAATATAGCTACGGTACTTATAAGCTCATTACTGACTTTTTGTTGATCTAACAGCCAATCACACAGCAGAAATGTGCAACAATGTGAATCTAAGTGTGTTGATAATGGAAATGTACTGAATTGTCGGCCACCGAAAATTTGTCGCCCGAAAATGTCATGCCATTTAATGGACCCTGTAATTGTTTTGGCTTCAGTCATTATTGTAGTACTCATTTAAATCTGGAAACATTAACAACTTATTTCAATATATATATTGTTATCGTTCAATATGGAAAATTATCAAGATTGCATTTTTGCCACATCGCCCATGCAGCCCTACTGCCAGCCACGTATTTTTATGTTACAGACCAACTTAGGCCCCCATTAAAAAACAAATAAATAAATAAATGTAGTGGCAGAAAAAAAATATGTATTATCACCACAAACACATTTAAAACATTATGTAAAAGAATTTGTATCATTTGTAACAGTTAATTTGATCAACCTACTTGAATAAAGAATATAGTGTCGTTTAACATTTTAATAAGTGTGTTAGACTCCCCAGAAAACCATTAAGCACTTTTTATTTCACTTTTAGCTTTGATATGTTGTATTTATCCCTGTTTGTTTGTTTATTGTATATGCTTGATTCACTACTCTAAAGAAACCATCTGAATCAATCTAAAAATGTGAATTCTTCCCAAATAGAGCTATTCAGGTCATCTGGTGAAAATGTATTCATAATATCGGAATATACATCAGAAAAACAAAGTATCGCAATGTGATTATTCCAATATCATGCAGTCCGAACGGAACGATAGATCTTTTAAAATAGCATTGGGATGGAGGTGAATCTTCCGGATACACTCAAAGGGGTAGTTTTCTAGGGTAGATTTCTTTCTTCTGTTAAACATAATAAAATATTCATTCATTTTCTTTTTGGCTCATTCCCTTTATTAATCTGAGGTCGCCACAGCGGAATGAACCGCCAACTTATCCAGCATATGTTTTACGCAGCAGATGCCCTTCCATATAATAGAATATATTTTATAAAATGTTAAACCTATTAGCCAATTGATTCCATTATATTTTTTACCGACTATGGTTGTCAATTGTTCCCAGTTTCCAACATTCCTTAAAATATCTTCTTTTGTTTTAAACAGAAACTCGTAAAGGTTCACAATTCCCTTTGAGGGTGATTAAATAGTGTGTAAATTAAAATTTTTGGATCAACTATCTCTTTAATAGTACAACGACACATAGTCCACTTACTTTAAATCCACATCTCTAAACAACAATGTCAATTTAATTAAAATGACAGCAAAAAAATGACGATAATGGCAGAATGAAGAACAGGTTTTGAAAATATTGAACTGGATGCTTTTATCATCATATATTAAGCCACAAGCCTCAATACAGAAAAGCATAAGGCCACAGCAATTGCTAAGCTGTTCAGCGGTCAACAGTAAAGCCAACAGCACATTTTACATCAGGAAGAATAATTCACTTTTTACACAGAGTGTCATTAATTGCCTCTAACAAGAGGACACGGCCTCACCTTGACAGTTTCACACACAGCTGGAGAGCAGAAAAAAAAATGCTGTGCATCGGAAGCTGACATCCTGACATGTGAAGACAGCCAGCAGCTAGAAAACTAGACTGAAAGCCTCAAACTGAATACACAGAAAAAAAGTAGTATGAAATAGGTCGCTGCTGATGTTTGCGCCCTTGACACACTGACACCATCATGTGACACTCTGTCATCCGCCACCTGGTAGAGCCCCGCCCTCTCACTTCCTCCTCCCAGTGACCCGACGCCATTGAACTACATCACACCCCGCTACGCCAGCGAGAGCTAGAGAGGGTCACCGTGCCCTCATCTGTAATCCTCTGCCATTCTTCAGGAGGAGGCGGCACCTGCCACAAGGGGAGAATGCCCAATTAGGCAGCTGTCACGCAAGGCAGAGGCTCCAAACTCATCCCTGTCGAACTGGAGAGCAGCTGCGGGTGCCAATTACAGAGAAACATTAACCGTTTCGCTTCCAGGAAAAAGGAAAGAGCCTGGGCAACACATGATGTGTAATGCTTCCAGGTTTCTAGCCTGCAGGCACCGGAACCTGATTACCAGCATGCCCCGCTCATCCTACCACACACACTGAGATCGGTATCTTCTGTGAAAACTACCCAACATGTTGAACAGGGTCAGGCCAATTAAATCATAAATCAATATTAAACCCAACTACACACGAGACAACACCCTAAAAGCTTTATTTCCATGTTAAAAGGAGATTTTGACCTAACATCCCTGACAGCGATGTGCAAAATTTCCATGTTAGAAATGCTTTTGATTTCTGCAATGTCGCAGCAAAACAACCGCATAAACTACAATAACAATGATCACCTCAGGTACTGATTATGGGCTTTATTTAGTGTTAAAGCCACAGCAAAACAACAGCATAAACTACAATGACAATGATCACCTCAGGTACTGATTATGGGCTTTATTCATTTTTAAAGCCACAGCAAAACAACCGCATAAACTACAATGACAATGATCACCTCAGGTACTGATTATGGGCTTTATTCATTGTTAAAGCCACAGCAAAACAACCGCATAAACTACAATGACAATGATCACCTCAGGTACTGATTATGGGCTTTATTCATTGTTAAAGCCACAGCAAAACAACTGCATAAACTACAATGACAATGATCACCTCAGTTACTAATTATATGGGCTTTATTCATTGTTAAAGCCACAGCAAAACAACCGCATAAACTACAATGACAATGATCACCTCAGGTACTGATTATGGGCTTTATTCATTGTTAAAGCCACAGAAAAAAACAGCATAAACTACAATGAGAATGATCACCTAAGGTACTGATTATGGGCTTTATTCAGTGTTTAAATTGTGGCAAAACGACAGCATAAACTGCATGAAAGGCTTCTCAACACTGCGTTTTTGCATGGAACAAACAAAATTTATGCCAACTGTGCACTAGTTTAAAGTTCTGGGCTTGTACACTGAGGCCAATACGCACGCACAAGGATTAACTATGGATGACGCTATTAACTAAGGGCCGTTCACATATCGCTTTGGTGGATGAGGGGATTCCCCCAAAGTAATTTGAGTGTCAAGAAAAGCGCTATATAAAAAGGAATTATTATTATTATTATTATTATTATTATTATTATTATTATTATTATTGCATCTTTTGCACGCTAAAGTTTATTATTTCCCATGTATATGCAAGGCTTGTGTGCGCATATTGTAACAACTTGCGCGAGCATCCCGATGCACTCGTGCTTTCCAGGCGCACCTAGTTGAAAAAAATCTAAACTATGCCTATGCCAATCTATGCCATGAGTGCACTGCGAGTTACGTGACAAGAACTACCGATCAGCTTCATACTTTGTATGGAATATACACATTTCTACTCTGATCCAAAAACGAAAAAAATACAAAAGGAAAATACCAAACATTTTGTAATATAGTTGATCAAAATTGCCTTTCAGATAGAGGTCCAGCAGCCTTTGCCTACATTTCTTCTCTTTAAAAAGGCAAGTACTTACATTTACATGATTAAATACATACAATAGATTTACATTAGACAAATACTATTTATTTATTTATTTATTCATTGTTCGGTCATTTATTTTCAGTGCAAATTTAATCGCTTACGTTTAAAATGTTAAAAACTTTTGTATTTTTAAGTTAAAAGAGAAATGAACTACACTGAAAAAATTATTCAAAGATTATTCCTTGGATTTACTAAATTTTTTTACGTTAAGTGGTTGTAAACAATTAATTTGTGCTGAATTTAAACAAACAAATTAAGTTGAATATTGCTCAATTTAATTTGTTTGTTTAAATTCAACACAAATAAATTGTTTGCAACAGTTTTGCATGCAACACTTTTTTCAGTGTATTGTTTGTTTTTATTATTATTTTGTGCTGTATTATTTGGTTACTGAGCGGCAATAAGTAACACTTCAAAATACAATCACGTTTTCATGTTATTTTCTAAACTAGTAGTGTTTTGAAATTAAAGAATGCATAATAATCGTAATAACTGTGAAACCTAAAATCATACAATTAAAATCTTTAAACGTTGCATCTCTATTCATAACATTGGTTTTTCTATTACCAGGTGTGTAATTACAACAAAATTTGCATATTTGTGCTACAGGGGAAAAAAGTGACACTAAATGTTACCCAGAACCACAGTTTGACTTCCTCGAACATGCTGCAGTTTCAATTGTGATCTCATTATGATATTGTAGAGCACTGTGATAGTGCCTTTTCCATCACAATGCATATATCGTGAGGAAGTTTGAGATACCCAAGACTAATGTAAAGAACTTTCCCATCTTTTCACTTCCTCCTCAACCATTTTCTGCCAAAGGAGAGACAGTAATGTAACATTTCCATGTTTAAATCAGATCTTCACAGGCCCGAGGCCTCCATAATCTCCCTACTGTTAATTAAATGACGAGGGAGCGTAGGCGAGCCAAGAGGAGAGAGGGACAAAGCTGCTGGGTCTCCTGCCACAGCAAGACTCGTTAATATTAAAGATTTATGCTCTTCCCCCACCATCGCCACAGCACACAGTGTGTGTGTTTTTAGGACACTGCACTGCAATGCAAACTAGAAAATCGCTTCGGCCTCAGCAGTGTGTCAGAGAGCGCGGAAATTGTTGACAAATTTGTTGTGATTGTATAATTTATCATCTCAAAACACTTCTGTTTTGAGTAAGACGGAAACTAATCTGCAACAGCGAAACGAAATGAGCCGGCCGGAAGATTTACGACTGAGAGAATCTGGAATCATGACAGTGGTTATTGATCATTTAGTCTCCATGGTTTCTCCGTTTTAATCGAAAAAGTCGCAAAACGGTGATAGCGGACGCCTGAGGGACAGATTAGATTAGCACAGATACCTCAAGCACACCACTACTGTTTTTTTGAAGCAAGACAAACATCGGGTCAACTAAGTTCAGGCTAAAATAAAGCTTTAAGTGGCTAGCATGCTAAGAACAACAAGTACAAGAAGTTTTGTTAGGATGACTCAGAAATAATTCACACAAAATGTCACGTTGCCATAAATCACTGACTGAAGACTAAAGGAGAAATTTTAAATAAAATACTCATCTTTTATATGCAATTTCAATCCAATGCAGGACACAAAACTTTCAAAGTAGTTCATTCAACTCAAATGATTAAAGCTCTGAAGCTATGAGAGACAAACAATCAGTCCAAAATGGGAGTAGTTTTTTTCAACAAGTCAACAAGTTGAACTGGAGAACCGAACCAGTCTAAATCATTCACAACCAATTATGCAAACTTGATGAAATGATTCTTCTCGAAAATGTTCAAAAGAATTATTTGTTTAGGTCAAGAAGTTTTAAACCAACCATTTGAGCAAAATCCTTGAGTCAATGGAATCAAATGATCCATTAAAAAGATCCAGCTCAAAGAAACCATTTGTTCAGTCCAATCTGTGAGGTAATCACTCATAACCAATTACATGAACTTGAAAGGATTCTTTTTAAAAATGTTCAAAAGAAAGATTTGTTTAGGTCATGGAGTTTTGAACAAAACATTTAAGCGAATTATTCATACCAGTTGTGCAAACTAGATCAATTAATTCACTGATTCAATTGGTAAATTCAAAGGAATCAAGCGATCCCTTAAAATTATCCAGCTCAAAGGAACCATTTGTTCAGTCCAATCTGTGAGGTAATCATTCATAACCAACTACATAAACTTGATGATATGATTCTTTTTAAAAATGTTCAAAAGTATGATTTGTTTAGGTCATGGAGTTTTGAATGAAACATTTGGAGCGAATCATTCATACCAGTTTTGTAAATTGGATAAAATGATTCACTAATTCAATTGGTAAGCAAATCCTTCAGACTAGTGGGATCAAATAATCCATTGAAAAGATCCAGCTCAAAGAAACTATTTGTTTAGTCCATGAACTTGATGAAATGATTTTTTAAAAACATTTGCAAAAGAATGATTTGTTTAGGTCATGAACCAACCATTTGAGTGAATCATTCATACCCGTTTTGCAATCTGGATCAAATGATTCACTGATTCAATTGGTAAGCAAATCCTTCAGACTAGTTTGTTCAATGGAATCAAATGATGGATCATGAAAAGATCCTGCTCAAAGGAAACATTTGTTGGATCAAATCTGTGAGGGAATCATTCAGCCCAATTCTTTAAATGGAATGAAATTATTATCTGAAAAGAGCCAGTCCAAAATAATTTATTAATTATTTTTTTTTCCTTTGGCTTAGTCCCTTTATTCATCAGAGATCGCCACAGCAAAATGAACCGCCAACTTATCCAGCAAATGTTTTACTCAGCCGATGCCCTTCCAGCTGCAACCCAGTACTGGAAAACATCCATACACTCTTATTCACACATACACTACAGCCAATTTAGTTTATTCAATTCACTTATAGCGCATGTGTTTGGACTGTGGGGGAAACCAGAGCACCTTGACGAAACCGACGCTAACACGGGGAGAACATGCAAACTCCACACAGAAATGCCGACTGCACAAGTAATACAAAGCTCATGTGAAATGAATCACTTTTGTGATGTGTCATTGGAGCCAACTGGTAAGAAAATCGTTCAGACCAGTTGTGTAAACTGAATCAAATTATTCATTAAAAGTCGACTCCATCTTTAATGCTACTTTCATTATAATCCCAAGGAAATCTTAGGTGGGTTTTTAAGATTTTCCGCCTAAATTCTTCCTATAAAGATGATTTTAGAACACTTGTAACACAAGACAAATGAATAATGCATTTCAGAACCAGACAGCCCTAATTCACATTCACTTCTATTATAGTGAAAGAAAATGGCCTGGATATAAAAAATGCATACATAAGCAACACAAGACAGTTCTTGTCAAAACTACTCAAACGGGCTTGTGACGTAAAGCGGGTGAGCTTATGTGTGACCGCAGGGCACTAGAGCAGCGATACTGCAGACTTAACAGAGGTTTAACCGTTAATCGCAGCAGATAAAAACAGATGCATGAGCTAAAAGTGCAAGAGGAAGCCCAAGTTTCATTAAACCCCCTCTCACACCATTCTAAAAACAACACGGGCTGCAACCGGAATATGTGGCACTACAGAGTCATTTGAGGATAATGAAAGACAGCCCTGAACTGGCGCGTACATGCAGCCGCAATTTACAGTACTGTGCAAAAGGCTAGTATTTTTACCATTAAAAAGGTTTAAAGTCAGATATATGCAAACACTTTATTTTAATGTAGAATTCAAGCTATTAACAAACCATTAGCCAAAACTATTTCCATGTGTATTAAATCATCTTTGCTTTGCTTTAAAACGAATTACCACTTGTGCAAGGCATTTGAACTGGAGCATGTACGAGTGTGGGACAGTAAATTTGATGTTGTTCTCTCTTCTGGCTGCCATTATCAGTCTCACTATTATTTTCTTTTTTCTGAAACACTTCATGGAGTTTTCCTTTTATTATTTCGGCAAATAGGATAGTAAAAATGATTTGTTGTACTCTCCTATTCACTGCACTTTAAGTTCACTCAACTATGGTGACTTCCGCTATTGAAAAACCCAGAAATGTAAAAAGGACCCATATTCCATTTCAACTGGAGGTACATCAACATACTGAAATTAAAGTCTCAGCAACTTCAAGTTCATGCGGACCAGCCGTGGATTCTGACAGTCAAGTCAAGTCAAAGTTTATTTATAAAGCGCTTTTTAAAAACAACAAGTGCTTACCAAAGTGCTGTACACACATACACTATTTAAAACAAAGGACAAATTCAACAGACACATGACTCTAATATGGTATTAAAAGCCAAAAAATGGGTTTTAATACAGTATGATAACACTGGATAAAAATGATCATAGTTTCACGGTATTATGATTACTGCAAAATATATGAACAGTTTGGACGTGAAAACCTCTAAAATTATATATTTTCTTCAAAAAATAGCATTTTTCTCCAACTCCTGTGTGTAGGCTCAGTTATTTTACTTATATAGTGACATATAAGCTCTTTTCATTGCCTTTAAAGTGCAATAACTTAAGGAACACCTATTTTACCCCATTTCCAAGAGAAGTCTTTTGTCTCTCTATAATGAATCTGTGAAGTTTCATCTTAAAACACACATCAGATTATTTTTATAGCTTGGATTTTCTGCTCTGAACACAACGTAGCTGTTTTTGTTGCCTGTGGCTTTTAATGCTGGTTCTCACAGCCCATCGTTCCAAAGTGCCTGTCAGAGTGTCTCCGCCTCGGCTGTTACAGGTAAACAGCACAGTGCCAGACATGAAGGAAGCAGATGTTACGTAACGTTTGAGAGAAATACTAAGAACTTTCCCAATGATTATTTGATGTATTTGTTGTGGAGTTAATTCAAGCCTTTCTGCTACGATGAGTCACACACAATGTCATTACAACACACACACACACACACACACACACAACTTTGCATGGATTTTGCACAGCACATGTGACAGGATACACGTTAATATCCACTGCTGTAGGGATTTCCGTTATGTTAATATACAAAATAAACCTGAATTAATATCCACAAACCGGGATTGAGTCGTCTTTTTTTATATTTGTACTGACATGCGGCTGTGGTAATGAATTACAGTGATTTTACTGTCTTTATTACAAACATGCACTCTTTTAGAAACGTTGTAAACTTGTAAAACTCATTCTTGATCACATTTGATGATGACTGATGATCACAGAGAGCTGAACAGATCTTTTAATCCCAGTTGCTTTGCGCATACCCTGTGGATCACAAGTTACGCACACACTTGTGGATTTGATTATCCACGTTACTACAGAGACATGTTAATTCGCAACTGTCAATCAATTCTGTGGGCGGGGAAACCGCACTCCTACATCAAGTTGCAGACGACCTCAAAATGGGAGGGATTTGGATCCTATTTTAATGTCAGGAAATAAAAAAAATAAAATAAAAAAAAATAAAAAAGAAATCACCCCAATATGACTGTGGACACAATATCCCCACACACATTTTAAGAGAACATTTCAGACGGCATTTAGGAGGTTTTTGCATGTGAACTCTTCATATGTTCTTACTAAATGTCTGGGTATAAACATTATAATAGACAAATAACAATATATTTAATAATAAAAAAAAAACATTTAATATATTTTGCAACAGTAAACATGTCAAGCTAAATAATAATAAAAAAAAGACTTCTGCTGTTCTGCTGTTTCAAAAACAGATTTCTTCACAACTTGAAAAGGCACCGTTGGGTTTCTTTCTTTTCACTGGATATAACGTAAGCCACTGCATTGTTCAGATCTATAGTATGCTTGTATGTTGGTGCATAAGCTATTTATTTTTCAAATGTTTCCTGAATCTTGGGCTGAGCAGTAGCATTTGATGTGGAGGGTCTTTTTATGTGGGGGGTCCTTAAAAAAATTACATATATCTTGAAATGGTATAACAGAACATTATCCTGTTTTTTAAACCTTGACTTTTTCTAAACCACGGTAAACCTTAAAACTGGTTATCGTCCCATGCCTAATGTGGACTTTAGGACTTTTGCATGGCACACGTTCAGTGGGGGAAATAAGTGTTGAACACGTCATGTTTTTTCCTGGGAATAATATTTCTAAAACAGCTGTTAACATGGAATGAAACCAGATTTTGGTTAAAAAAAATAAAATAAATTAAAAAAATACAACCATGACAATGAAACCAAACCAAACAAACAAAAAAAAACAGCTGAAACGTATTTAAAACTTTAGATCAAAGGCTTTTTTGGTGACGGCAGCTTAAAGACGCCTCTCATATGGAGAATGAAGTCACCTGCATTGCTCAGGTGTGAGTTTTCCAAGACTTCAACAAAATCTTGATGGTTCTGTGAGTCTCGTCTATCAAATCCGAGTTTATTTTGTATTTTCTATTGGATTTGGATCAGGTGATTGGCTGGGCCATTCTACAGCTTGATTTTCTTTCTCTGAAAGCATTAAAGAGTTTCCTTGGCTGTGTTTTGGATCATTGTCTTGCTGAAATCTCCACCCTGGTTTCATCTTCATCATCCTGCTAATGTAGATGTTGGACTGAAGCAGCTGATATTCATTTACAATGACAAAGGGCAGAGGGTTGCTGAAGAACTACTGAGAGATTTCAGCTGCTGTCTGGGCTTTCACCGCCTTTCTTCATGTGTTCAATACTTTTTCCTGTGCCATTTCATTTTATTACACAGAACTTCATTTGTAAATGAATTAGATTTGTTTTCTTTGCATATATGGAGTTCTTTGGTTGTTATCAACATCTGGCGAAAAAATACAAGTCAGCAGCACCTTTAGAAATATGTTTTCTGAGAAATATGGTGACGTTCAACACTTATTTCCCCCGCTGTATGTGATGGCGCACAGAAATGGAGGGGTTTTCAGTGGAGGTAAATGAAAGATTCTTCCTCTTTTTCCTGCTGTTGCTGAGAGTGGCAGGGCGAGTGCATGTGACCTTCAGATGCATCGCTGGCACAGTCAGGGCTGTCTTGCCTGCAGGCGTCCTTGAACTGGATCTGCAAGACAAAAACCTTCACACTGCCAGATAGACATCTCAAATCTCCCCTCCACCCCAAACCCCGCTCTCTCTCTCTCTCAGCCTCTTTTCAATCTGCGCGCCTGTTATCTGGTCCCCAGTGGGTGAGTCTTATCTCAGCACTGGATCTTTAACCTTAGCACTGAACTCAGACAGAGGCGGAATTTCAAAATGTCTCACTGGTGTATTTTTAACCTTCTTCTACAGATTGTTTGTCTCCGTTTCAGGGGATTAGATGACTCTCCACGGCATCTGAGACTCGCAATACAAGGGTTTTTTTTTTATCACCAGAACTACTTAATGTTCGCTTTAGACATGTGGGAAATTCTGAGATATCAGCGAATGTCTTGAGGAACTGGTTTTGGGTTTTACTACACTGTAAAAAATGCTGGGTTCCACACAATCGATTTGTGTTGGAGCAACATAAAGGAATTAAATTAATTTATTAGCTTCAGCTAGTTTAAGCTGGTTAAACATAAAACAATTAAGTTGTTTCCAAAAACTGCTCAGGAATTGTGTTGTTTCAGCTGGTTTTAAATGAGTAGTTTGAACAAACAGCAAATGCCATATTTTGAGTGCAGCTTGAGCATGTTGGCATCCTTGAAAGACTTCTTACGGTTCATCACAAAATGAAAATTCTGTCATCATTTACTCAGCCCTGAATCATTTATCTTCTGATGAACATATGGAGAATGTTGAGTAATGAGGGTAACTTTATTTTATTTTTTGACCATAATCAAAAAGACAGATTGACAACACATGAACTACAATCAGTATCATTATACACAAGAAAAACGCAATGAGAAAACATCATATACAGTCTGATATAAGCCTGAACTTATAAATCCTTTTATATGGAATGCTTTTGTGCCCAAGACTTTGCGCCTAGACCGTTAAAATAGAGCCCTATAAATCTATAAATACGCTAAATAAATGCATGCAACTCCAATGCCAACACTGTGTAAGAGAAATAGTAGAACAAACACTGCATCACTCACTATAAATCAATAAAAGTGCTAAAAAAATAAATAAAATAATTTGCAACTCCATTAGTAATGTCTGTGCAAGACAAATAGCACACAAAAAACACTGCATCGCTCATTATAAATCAATAAAAGTGCTAAATAAATGCATAAAAATACATGCAACTCCAATACCAATGTCTGTGCAACAAAAGTGGCACAAAAAAACACTGCATCACAAACTATAAATCAATAAAATGCTAAATAAATACATGCAACTCCAATGCCAATGTCTATGCAAGAAAAAAAAAGGTTCCACCCAGCAAGTGTCACAGCAGCACACAAAGCGCTTTTATCATCATGCAAATGCAGTGCCCTTGGTTGCACAAGGTTCATCACTTTAAACAAATATTTGGACTGTCCTCTGTACGTTGACACCGTGCCGGGGGAGAGAAATGTCATGTTTAAACACTAACCCTGCCCGGGTGAACGTGTGGATCATGTCCTTCACAGCAGACCGTCCACTGACCTTTCCTGACTGTAACGTTATCATGTGTCATATGGGATCCTGCTGGAGGCAGAGATGTCACCGTTTCTCCTCAGCGTTACTGGAATTCAACAGATTAGCACAGGAACACCCGTTCAGGACACCATACACCCCACTAGAGCAAAGGCCATCATGTCTGAGTGTTATTAGTAATAGACTCCAATAGGGTCTAAGTCATAAGAGACAGAGAGAGAGGTTACAGCGATTATAGCAAGGCACACTATAGCGGACGATGAAAGCAAACTTTATGAATAAAAAAAATACATACATTGTTATATACTTTTAATAAATATATTTTTAGATTTTATTAATAATTTAAGCACTTAAACAGTAAAGAATGAAAGACACTATAGAGGTGGATGATGAAAGCCAACTTTGAAAAAATATATAAAAAGTTTGGCTGCCAGCAATGTGCATTATAAAACCCAAAAAATTAGTTTAGTTTTTAAATAAATATGTAAATAAAATATGCATGATATAAACAAACAAACAAATTTACATTATTAATAAACATACATCATTATATTTTTAATAATGTAATTAATATTTATAATTAAATGCTTTAATTACAGCTTTTTGTTGTTGCTGTTTTACCATTACAGACATCTAAAACTTCTTAAATCAAGATGCATTTACTCAAGGAGGAAAAAAACTTTACATATTAATTTACATTTTCCATTTCAATGATTCAAAATAATCTTAATTATTTAAAAATCCTAAAAAGAAAGAAGAAATCCGATCAGAAAAGTTATACTTAACCAACATCTAGGTGACCTTTATGAGTAATTAAAAAATAATTATATATAAAATAAACATTACATTTTGTTTTATCAGCCAATATTTATTAGAGATCCTCAAAAACTAACATTTAAAAATACATATACTTTAACAAAAAACAAGCATTTTTCACAATAAATAAATAATAACCCTATTTCTTATTTTTATTGCTTTTAAACCTGTTTTAAGAGATTTTTGTTTTTTGAACTATTTATTGTTTTTATTTCTTACATTTTTTTGTGTGATTAATTTATGATTTTTTAAACATTCTAGTTTATGTAAAGCACCTTGAATTTTTATTAAATATATAAACAAAATAAATATAAACAAATAAACAAAACACATAAACAAACAAAAATAAATAAACTTGCATAAATAAATAAATTAAAACAAATAAGCAAAATATATATTAATAAATAAACTTGCATTAAAAAAGAAATTAAAATAAACATCCTTCTTATTTTATTCCTTTTAAACCCGTTTTAAGACATTTGTAATTTGTTTTTAATTATTTGAACTGCTTATTGTTCTTATTTCTTACACTTGTTGTTTGATTATTGTATGATTTTTATTTTCTTGTTTTTGTTTATATAAATAAGCTTGCATAAATATTAAATAATTAAACACATTTGCATAAATAAACAAATAAATTTCATAAATAAATTTGCATTCATAAATAAACATAAATAAACTTGCATAAATATATTAATTAAATACATTTGCATAAATAAATAAACAAATAAATAAATAAATGAACTTGCATAAATAAATGTTAAAAAATTTAATGAACAAAGTGATACAAGTGATGTGTGTTTATTCAGGGTGTTTGAGACTAATTTTGAGGTCGCCACATTTGCCACGTCTAACAATAACAATGGTCCACTACACGTTTAACCTGCTCTCCATTACTCACAGCACTGATAAGAGCACAAAACTCAACATCTCAAATGCTGAAACTCCCGGTCAGGTCAAAGTCTGCCTGGCTCTGTCATTACATGCAGAACAGCTCGCTTTAACCAAATAGAAACGCTCATTATTCAGAAAGAAAGGCTTTTTGTGGTCCAGAGTGCTTTCTCAGAGCTCTTGACCTTCCACATACTACAAAAACAACAGTCTTTCTAAAGGCCTTGCGCACCGGGATCAGTGTCCAGCAGAGTTCCCATAATGCACTGCGACTCCCATGATTCCTCTGGCTACACTCTTGTCATCTCAATCACCAAAAAGAAAAAAAAAAGTGATTCACCTCATGAATTCAGAAAACACTTGAGAAGAGCAATGAAAATTTTGAATGAGATTTTGAACCCATATAATAGTAAAGGCACTGATATTCACTGACTGTGTATCTGGACTGAAGGTTTCCTTACAAGTCCTGAAGGATTCCTACTGATGATGTTAAAAAAACAAAAGTTTGCAAAATATCTGTACAATACTGGTATTAATTTGTGTAAATAAAACAATTAAAAATACAATGTCTTTACAAACACTTTATATGACAACCAAAAAATAAAATAATAATCCTACCACTACTACTACTTATAATAATACACACAATAAATTAAACAGAATAAATACATGTCTATATTTTTGTATTTTACCAGCTAATATTTAAATTACTTAAAATATATTCGAATTTAAATATATTTATGTTGTAATAAATATTTTTTATAATTATAATAATATATATTTGTAATAATATGCATTATTATAATATGAATTATTATTACTACTACAAAATGTGTAGATAAATTGTGTAAATAAGCTATATTTATTTTAAAAACAGTCTACACAAATACACCCATATATATACAATATAACAATTAGACTATTTATTAGTTTTTAAAAATAATTATAGATTTTTTTAAACAAAAAAATATGAAAACCAATATTGTATAAGGTATACTGTAGTAGTACTAGTAATAATAATAATACACACAATTAAATCCATGGAAATGATTTTGTATTTTACCAGCGAATATTTAAATTACTTATAATAGTTTAAAATTTAAAGTTAATAAATATTTTTAATAATTATAATATTTTTAATTATCTATACATCATTATAATATACTCATTAATATTATTACTACTACAACAACAACAACAACAATCATAGGCATGTATTATACATTTTATCGTATCTATTTACATTAGATAGATAGATAGATAGATAGATAGATAGATAGATAGATAGATAGATAGATAGATAGATAGATAGATAGATAGATAGATAGACAGGCATGCATGCATGTACTGTATGCAAGTATACAGGGGCGGACTGTCTCAAAGCACCCAACCAATATACAGTTGAAGTCAGAATTATTCGCCCCCTTTGAATTTTTTTTTTCTTTTTGAATTATTTCCCAAATTATGTTTAACTGAGCAAGGAAATTTTCACAGTATGTCTGATAATATTTTTTCTTCTGGGTAAAGTCTTATTTGTTTTATTACGGCTAGAATAAAAGCAGTTTTTAAATTTTCATTAACAATTTTAAGGTCAAAATTATTAGCCCCTTTAAGCTATATATTACTGTCATCATGGCAAAGATTAAATAAATCAGCTATTAGAAATGAGTTATTTCTAAACATAATAGTTTTAATGTGTTGAAAAAAAATCTTCGCTCTG
Organism: Danio aesculapii; assembly: GCF_903798145.1. Classification (NCBI taxonomy): domain Eukaryota; kingdom Metazoa; phylum Chordata; class Actinopteri; order Cypriniformes; family Danionidae; genus Danio; species Danio aesculapii. The sequence continues at coordinate 38,040,971 of NC_079444.1, forward strand.
TTAAACAGAAATTGGGGGAAAAAATAAACAGGGGGGCTAATAATTATGACTTCAACTGTATACAAAAACAAGTAATTTAAATAAATACAATAAAACTTATAATACATGCCTATGATTTTGTATTTTATCAGGTAATATTTAAATTACTTAAAATATCTCAATTCATAATATACATTTATACCGTATAAAATATTTCTATATAATAATAATAATAATAATAATAATAATAATAATAATAATCTAAAAACGTATTTGTTATGTATTGCTAAATAAATATGCAGATGCATAATAAAAAACCCGATTATAATGTTTAAAGATCCATGCAGATTGATACATACTACAGAACAGGAGTGACGACTCCATTATTTAGTCGTGTTTTAAGCGCAGCCATGGTTTGTGAGCTGTAACCGTGTAACTGAGCCGATCTGGTGTTTTCTCAGCTTTTGTCTCAGTGGATGTGAAGGGTGTGAGGGACCCGAGAGACCGCAGACTTTCATGGTAGGGCTGCACAATATATCATTTTACTATCAATATCACAATTTCTGCATCCACAATAGTCACACCGCAAGATCTGCATTGTTGAGTTGGGATTATAGTTGATCAGGAGCCACAGTCACTGAAGATTTTTGCCATAATAAAGCAAAAGTTGATCGTTTACGTGTGTTTTAAGGCCTACAACTGTTTGAGCCTATCAAGAGAGTTTAAATAGCACAAGAAATAGAACCATTTGTAAATTTCATTCATTCATTCATTTTCTTTTCGACTTTCGTCCCTTTATTAATCAGGGGTCGCCACAGTGGAATAAACCGGCAACTTATCCAGCATATGTTTTACACAGCGGATGCCCTTCCAGCTGCAACCCAACACTGGGAAACACCCATACACTCTTGCATTCACACACATGCTTTTTAGCTTATTTAGACAATTTAGCTTATTTAATTCACCTATAGCGCATGTCTTTGGACTTGTGGGGGAAACCGGAGCACCCAGAGAAAACCCACACGAACACAGGGAGATAATGCAAACTCCACACAGAAATGCCAACTGACCCAGCCGGGCTCGAACCACCGACCTTCTTGCTGTGAGCCGATCGTGCTAACCCACTGCACCACAGTGTCGCCCCCCCCATTTGTAACTTTTTAGAGATAAAAAATATGTTAATTATTAAAATATTATTTATTGAATTATTTAAAAAGCGTCCCGAGTTCGAATCCCGGCTCGAGGACATTTCCCTACCCCTACTCCCCTCTCTCTCTCCAACTTCGCTTCCTGTCTCTATACTGTCCTATCTAATAAAGGCAAAAAGGCCAAAAATAAATCTTTAAAAAAGAAAAAAAGAAAAAAGATTGACATTAACAAAAGTTTAACTGTGCTTAATTATACAATGAAGATTACACTATGTTATTTCACATTTGATTGAAATTCTGTACATGAATACTTCACCATAAATCGCTGTTGTTGTTGTCTGTGCTATATTGTGTATTTATTTTTAATCATTATTTTATGCAGACACATTCCCCAAACAAAATCATCCCAATCAATGTAAAATGATCAATTCTTTCCAAATATAATTAGCTTCTGAAATATCGCAATATAAATAAATATGCATAAAAATGAAATATTGCAATGTCAGTTTTTTCCAATATCGTGCAATCCTAATTTATAGTCGAAGCAGTGCTATTTTACATTTGATTATTTATTTTCTGTACCTAAATTCTTACCAAATAGAGGTATACAAGTTTATTTAAGTGAAATTGTATTCATATCACAATATATATTATAGCATATATATAGCAGCCCTACTCTAATACACACCACATTTACAGCGTTCAGGACAGTCAGACGAGGCATTTTGAGGAGGCAGCGCTGCCGGTGACCCACTTCTGTGAGTGTGCTCTGCTGAACGGCCTCTGACTGCAGCGCCGCAACCCTCGGCCTCCCTGAACTGTGGAAAAATAGGTCAGCATGGCCCACTTTCCCTGCTTTTCCCCCCTCGCTAAGAGCCTGTATGAAGAGGCAGTGCTGCAGAGTTTGATGAGGCAGCAGATGAAGACAAAACACAAACACCGCAGACAATTTGAGCTACACTGTAAAAATTGTTGAGTTCCACACAATCGATTTGTGTTGGGACACAATGAAGGAAGTTAGCTTATGAGTTTTTACAAATTGAAGTGGATTGAACATAAAATTATTAAGTTGCCTTTGCATAAACTAGCCTTTATGTCTGTCAACGTGACTTGTAATCTTGACGGTATCTGTATTTATTTTATTGACCGAACGCCATTGTCAATAACAATATAAAAAAGAATTTGATATGAAGTTTTGTATAGAGTGCTATAGTTTTATTAAATTGTGGCTGCTGAGTGCATGCCTTGGAAGGAATGCCTATAAGATTAGGGTGCAAGTTCGTCATTTCCAATGGAAGTGCGCGACTTGCACAACGCGCATATGGGAACAACGTGCAAATATTGTGCAAGTGGCTCACACGTGACGCACATGCATTTTCCAGGTGTACCCTGTTAAAAACATCTCAACTTTTACGAATGCCGCAAGCGGGCTGTGAGTACTGCAAGTAGAACTAACCAATCTGCTTCATACTTTGTATGGGATATACACATTTCATTAATAACGACAGACTAATTACCTCAAACACAGCGCATCCAAACACTGCTGTGCTTTTACTTTTCTCCATAAACATGTATCGTAGCCGTAGCGGTTTGTCATTTGTCATCCTCTGAGAAAACAGTTGATGGTTGGCGCTTGTCACTTCAGGTCAGAATAACAACACACACCAAAATAAGTGCAGTGACTAGCAGCAGTGAAGGATGCAAGGATGTCACCAGAGTGGCTTTTTGGTTTCTTTTCTTGTGCATCCCAGTCACTAGCTCCCTATCTGAAAGAGTTTTTAGCATATGGGGTAATGTAGTCATCCAACTTAACAATTTGTAATGTTGCAGTATGTATTTGAATAATGATGGTAAGTTCTTTTACTTAAAACCTCAGATTTGATTATCATAATTTGTTTTGTTGACAGTTTGAGGTTTGCTGTATCGTTATTCACACCTTAAAGTTTGCTTTGCAATGGTAAAGTGCAAATGCTGAACAATCACACACTTTCTAACATTTTATTGCCTCAGAAATTGGTTGGTAAATTAAAATAAAATGGTTAAAATCCTAATATACCTAAATGGATTGTTAAAATATAAAAAAAATATTTAATAATGATATAAAACATGATATCGTGATTATTGTTTTTTATGTGATTTTGTTTTTGCAATATCGCCCAGGCCTACTCATCAGTCATCAACATTTGTCCTGACCAAATGAAACTGTACCCATAAGAAGTATTTCTCTCTACCATGCACTTTATACAATATGGATGGACTCAAACATCATTAGGCATAAATAAACATCATTTAAATGGGACACACATCCATGTAAACAAATGCGAAGAACAACAACAACAACAACAACAACAAGCAGCTGAATTAAACTGATAGATGACCTCACTAAACCCGGTTAAGTGTATTTAGGGCAAGCCATACCTTAATATAACCAGTGCTGGACGGACAGACAGACAGGCGGCTTACAGGACAGATCTGCTCTGTTTGAGTGTCTGGCCTGTAAACGCACTTACACAAGCAGATTGGCAGCACATGTAAACATGCAGGTGAACATACACATACACACAGGAATCATTTCACCTATAAGCCATTTCACCTATGGCGCAAGTGTTTGGACTGTAGGGGAAACTGGAGCATACGGAGGAAACACACACAAACACTGGGAGAACATGCAAACTCATAAATATAAACACATATACATATACATACATACACACACACATACATATAAATATATAAACTATATGAATATATATATATATATATATATATATATATATATATATATATATATATATATATATATATATATATATATATATATATATATATATATATATACACTATATGAATAGTTGGTGGTTCATTCTGCTGTGGTGCAAGGTTATTATAGTTTTGGATTTTTCATTAGTTTTAGTTTCCATTTGGTTTTGACGTTTTGTTGTCAAATTCAGTTCGTTTTAATTAAGTTTTTAGAGCCAGATTTACTAGTTTTTATTCATTTCTATATTTTGAAATTATTTAGTTTTAGTTTAGTTTTTATTAGTTTCAGTTTTTTTTCTAAATAAGGATATTTATTAGATACAATATTCAAAATCAACAGAATAAATATTGTATAATAAAAACTCAACCATACATTTTATGAAACCTACCACTACCATCTACCCATCCTCAAACTCAAATACAACAGCCCACAAGATAGCAGCCTTAAGTACAATATGTATGCAAGGCTGCTTCTGAGGTTAGATACACAGTAATGATGGGAAGTTTAGATATTTAACGCAGATGTTAAGACTCAACAAACCAAAATTATGCAGTCAGCAATAGCAATTTCAGTCTGTTAAAACATCACCATGATCTGAAAAATGTCTTTCAGTAAGGTTTTGCAACCCATCTGAAGCATGATTGACTTATTTAAATTCTATTACGATTTTCTGTTATGAAATACACTTATGTTTTTTCACCAGATCCTTTCATTTAAGCACTCGGTTTACCCACGGTGCAGTTGTTCAAGTTTAGTTCAGTCACATCAGGCTGTCATGTACTATTTGTGTTTGGTTCACTGAATCACACATGCACGGTATTACCGGTTCATCACTTCTCAAATTTGATCTAAGTGTAATGTTACTGGTCTACTAACTGAATAAGAGTATATATACTGTAGGGTGAGGTGGGGTATTAGGCTTGTTAAAAAGTAAGTAGCTTGTGGATAAGTGCTTACTGGAGACGCGAATCGTTTCAAATGATTCAGTTCAATTTGGTGAACTAGTTCAATCAAGTCACTTAGAAGATCCGGTTAAAAAGATTAATTCGCCATCGCGATACAGAAATAAAACCCATTATTGAGCACAAACGTGTTAAAGTAACAGTTTTAAGCCTCTGTATTTTATGCTGTCACCATGCTGCTGTCATGTACACTTGTTGTTTTTGTCGCGGGAGCAACAGCGAGAACTGACTGGAGGAGAACCAGCTCGATCTGGCCAACGGCAGCAGGAGGACACCGACTCTGAGGTGCCGTACGGGTCAAACACCTGCAGCGCGAATTAGATTGTTCTTCTAAAATGCATAGAGCAAGATTATGTATTAAATACAATTACAGAGACGAAAACGAAGGAGGTTTTTGCTATAATTTTAGTTAGTTTCAGTTAGTTTTGTATGTACACAATACAGTTTCAGTTAGTTCTAGTTTTTGGAAAAACTCTCGTTTTTATTTTTATTTCAGTTAACGACAATTATTTAAAATTTTAGTTTTTGTTTATTTGTTAGTTTTGGTTAACTATAATAACCCTGCTGTGGTGACCGAGATGAAGCAAAAATAAATGAATGAATAAATTACATAGAAACAATATATCTGTTATGAAAGCAAACGCCTTCCTGTGCAAAAGCAATCACCAAATCAATCATCCTCATGCAAACCATCATTGCTATTAATTCATACCACAAATGAAAACCCTCTTTCACCCTGCACATTCAGTCAAGTGTGACCCATAAGCACATCACATGACCATCATCATCATCATCACATGAGCGAATCAGAGAGTTACTTAAAAGCTTTCAGGTCAGATCTGCTGGGTCAAGGTCAGAGCGCTGTGTTAATGCCAGTAAAGCATAAGCCCCGAGCGGCCCGTCAGGACACGAGGACGAGCGTCCAAGGGCATCTCAAACTGTGTCCGGCAACGCTAATCAACAGCCCGCGGCTCATTGAGATGCATGTAAACGCACAGGGACTGCGCCTCACATGGAGAAGGTCTTGGTTCAACATGAAAACCCAACACTTTTCCAGTCGTGTCTACTTCCTGTGGCAGGAGTGCATACAAACAGCAGTCCATAATAATATATCCCAGCATGCCTCGCCGCGTGAGTGCTTTGAGAGCAGGGTGTGCATCTTTCAGAGTGGCTGCTGAGGTGTCGCTTGTTGCCTGGCAACAGCACAGCTCGGTTTAACCCCTCCATTTTTCTGTCTTAAGAGAAACCCCTGGGTTGTGTTAAGACTTGTGTGGCTTAAAGGGATAGTTCACCCAAAAAACTAAGTTTACTCACTATTTACTCGCAGAGTTTCTTTCTTCTGTTGAACACAAAAGAAATATATTCTGAAGAAAACTGAAACTACTGTCCTCCATAGCAGGAAAAACAAATACTGTGGAGGTCAATGGTTACAGCTTTCTTTAAAATATCTTCCCTTTTGTGTTCAACAGAGGAAACAAACTCATAAAGGTCTGGAATAATCAATAAATAGGATTTGCACATTCTCATTCAGGATGAACTCGCATATTTTAAACACTCAAAGCTTTTCGTACACTCTTATAGATATGCAAATAGTGTTTTGCATTTGTGAAACGTATTTTATAAATATGTATTTTTATTTTGTGCACGAGAATGATTTTTGTAAATATAAATAAATATTTTACGCACGTGAATTTGGTTACGCATGTGTACGTCGCGTTTTTTGCGTGAATTTCTTTTCTGTCTCCATACCACCTGCTTCAAACGCAGGTCTGTGCAGATATATACAGCACGAATAGAACCGACCACTGAGAGAGCTGACATAGGATCAAGTGAGCTGTACTAGTGCTCCTATTGGCTGTTGCTCAAGAAAGTCGCTCTTCATTTGCATAAAGTTGATGGATTTTCAACTTTGTCGCGTTGCTCAACACGGCCACCTGGTCACCAACGGTCGCTGTCGCTCGTGTAGATGGAGGTTGCCGGAAGTCGCTTGCTCTCCGTTGAAATTAACGGTCGCTGCGTGTCGATTGTAGTGTGAATGAGGTGGCACGGGGGCAACACAGTGGCTCAGTGATTAAAACTGTCATCTCACATCAAGAAGTTCGCTGGTTTGAGTCCCGGCTGGGTCAGTTGGCATTTCTATGTGGAGTTTGCATGTTCTCCCCGTGTTGGCGTGAGTTTCCTCTGGGTGCTCCGGTTTCCCCCATAGTCCAAACACACGCAGTATAGGTGAATTGAATATACTAAATTGGTCGTATTGTATGTGTGTGAATGAGTGTGTATGAATACCAGTACTGGGTTGCAGCTAAAAGGGCATCCGCTGTGTAAAGAATATGCTGGATAAGTTGGCGATTCACTCCGCTGTGGCGACCCCTGATGAATAAAGGGACTAAGCCGAACGAAAATGAGTGAATGAATGAATGAATGAATATTTTATCCAATGCAAAGTGCTGGGAAACAATCATCTCAAATTACAATCAATCGAATTACAAACAAACCTAGGTTAACGTTAATGCAAGTGTTTCTAATGTGGTATCTAAAAAAAAAATTTTTTTTTTTAAATAAGACAGTCAATCTGATTGTTCCAATTCCCATTTTCAGTTTCTCTAATGGCTCTTTTCCACTAAGTGGTACAGTACAGTATGCTACACATTTAGTTCCATTTCGACTGTGAGAAAGAGGTGAATAGTACCATGGCATTTTTCTAGCAAGTTTTCCTAAGGATACCATAACACAACAGTATGATACAAAAAGGGTGGAGCTAGACTCATTGCTGAACGCTATTGTTTTACAGAGAACTGCCACTTGCATGTTCAGCATGACAAGAAAACAACACAGGAAGTGTCATTTTTAAATATAAATAATTTTTAAATAAATGTCAGCACAAAGCAATGAACCATGTTTGACTTAAGCTCAAACAAAACTTGTCATTTTCTTCTGGCAAAAGAGCCAAATGCCAAGAAATGATAACAGGATCTGCGGCATGCCCTTCATTGTTGTTTACGAGGCTGTTCATGTCACATCTTTTGCTGGTTTCAGAGTAAACGCGCAATAAAGTATTCAGATTAGCATATCATCTAACTAGATTGGTACATTTAGTGCATAAACATGTATTATATTGACATTTTATCCATGCGAGGTACTTTAAGACCGATGACATGGACTAATAACTAAACGGCATACACCTTAAAACAAGTAATGATGCTCATGAGTAAATGCTGGCCTTTTCTAGGTCTAATTCACTAAGACAAATTATAAATAGTTTATTTTATATTCTAACATTTTATTTTATGATTGAGACAAGAAATTGTGAATAAAGTTTCTTTATATTATATACATAGTGTTTAATTAATAATAACAAATAGAGAAAGTAAGTTTTGACTTGGTTGAGGTTGGAGGTTAGCTCCGCCCCCTTGCGTGTGTGAGAGAGCTGCCGGTAACGGAGTCACTTTGATTAAGCAGCGCGAGCAGATTGAACGACATTAGATACATTGAGACAGCAGTTTAGATCATTCAAACGATCTAAAATCATATTGTTTCGGTGATTGACTGAAAGGAAGCCCTAAAGTTTCATATTTTAAGGATGGGAAGCTGACAACAAGTCATAGAGTGAAACGAGTGAAGTGCGAGTGGAGTACATTGAATCGGCCAAGACAACAGAAAACCATTATATTTAAATCGAGACACGTTCTTCTTTATTCTCCCTGTTCATCTTTATCTCTCCTTGCGGAGTACGAAATTATTATTATTAGCCGTTTAATTGGTTTTGACATGTTTTTGTAGCTGTTTAGAATGGAAAGCAAGCATGATTTATTTGAAAGTGTTTATCTGGAGTTTATTTTTATTACTGAATTGTAAATTTTGTTTATGCATTCCTTCGGATGTTCATGAGTAAATGCTGGCCTTTTCACATTTTCCAGATTTTCCTTCACTTGCATAATATCATTTGCACAATTGGGAACAAAATGACACACAGTAACAACAATTTCCTCACATGGATGCACCAGTTTCCAATATGTAAACCTAAGACGGCATTATTGACATTTCTATTAGTCATCACACTTAAAAAAAAAAAATTGCTGGGTTGTAATGAAACGTTGGGTCAAATATGGACAAACCAAACCATTGGTTCAAAAAGTGCTATTGAAATTTAATTGGTAAAAAAAATTAACCCAATGTTGGGTTTGTCCATATTTGACCCAACATTGGTTTATGACAACACATCATTTAGATTGTATTTTTAATAAATTAAATTATTCTATTAAATTGTCAATCACTGATTCTTTTACAATCCTAAATAAATGTTAGTTACTGTAAAAATAAAAGAGTCATTGGCAGAGGAAGCTTGTGTTTTGAGTGTCAACCCCATGACAAAAATGTGTCACTGAAGTTAACATCCTGCATGATTAAGACGAACAATTAATCGATCAATAAATTACATTTGTGCAAATTGACATTCCTCCTCGGGATACAAAATATTGACATGATGCCAAATAGTGTGGCTTTTTCAGTCGAAGGGTAACAAGAGAAACAATGTTAGGCTTCATCTCTGTCAATTATTCCCCACAAGGAGTCTAAATGAGCCTGGATATTGAGTGAAATCCACTGCGCACTTATAATATAATAGGTTTTGTACCACATATATAATTAGTAGTAGACAATCATTTGCATAATATTAAGCCATACAAGACTTTTTCATTTAAGTGATTGAGCAGTCTCATGGGTGCGCCTCTCCCAAACTGACAGCACTTTATAACTTTACAGAGTTTCAGCTCTGTGCTCAGAAACACAAGGCAGTGTGAATCTGAGATCGACCTCTGACCTCTGCATGAAACAAATCTTTGCCGAGTCAGCCCTATGACAAAGACCTAACAGCTTCAACACAGGAGCCAGAAACCATAAGCTCAAAGCCGCTATAAATACAAAGACGCTGTTTACAACTGGTATTAATATGCCAGCATCCTATCACAAGTGGTCGCTGATTATATCTGATTATAACTGATAACTTAAAACTGATTTAATTTTTGTTTTTTTGTTTGTATTTGATGCTAGCTTATGACTATTTTTATCAATTACTCCACAGGGTCTATATTCATGGTCAGGCTACTAAATGGTTACTCATGCCAATGCAAAACGTCAGTAACTCTCCCACATCTAGGAGAGTTACAGTGTGGAGAAGCCCCAAAGAAGCGTACCACCCAGACAGTCGCAACCCCAGAGTGAAGCATGGGGGTATTTAGGAATCACGGCATTCCCTAGGCCCAATACTTGTGCTAGATGGGCGAGTCACTGCCAAGGACTACCGAACCATTCTGGAGTATCATAGTTTAAACATTGTCTCCTGAAAACGATGCCCTGTATAAGGATAATAATACACCAATACACACAGCAAGACTAGTGACAGAATGGTTTTGTGAACTTGAAAGTAAAGTTGAACATCTTAAATGGCCTGCACAGTCACCAGACCTAAATATTATTGAGTCACTTTGGGGTGTCTTGCATAAGCAAGTCAGGAAACGGGTTCCTCCACCAGCATCATGTAGTAACCTGGCCACTATTCTGCAAGAATGGCTCAATATCCCTCTGGCAACTGTGAAGGACTTTTATCTGTAGATTGATTGATGCTGTATTGGTCACAAAAAGGAGGCCCAACACCATACTAATAAATTATTGTGGTCTAAAACCAGGCGATTCAGTTTTATCGTCCAGCTACTGTATATACATGCATTATATTTATAACAATCCACAAAAATATTTTACATTACAGCATTGCATTCTTCAGACACAATAACAGCAATATTGATAAAACCCTTCAACACCTTACTAGACATCTCAAATCACTTTCTTATTAACAAAATAATGTTCATGTGAGCGAGAATAAAGCTGTTGAATCAAATACCGACAAGTATTATGCATTTCTGTGCGCTCCGATTTCAGCTTATATTGTAAAACTAAATCCTGGTTCAACCCCTCATCTGAAACTCTGACTTACGAAATAAAGCTCATCAAAATGGTACAACCTCAAGCTGCACTCTTCATAACCCACACATCCATCTTTCATTCACAAAAATCGGAAAACTGCTCTTTAGTTAATTGCTCGGGCCTGTGCGATCTGAAAGCTTTTAGATGAGAAAAATAATGAAGCTGGGATCATTCCTGTCGCCGGCTCTGTGAACGCCTGATGAGCTGATTGCAGATCATTCTGTGAGTGTTCATCTCCTCAGCATTACTGCGGGGTTTGTGTCCTTCTCACAGCTTTGAAGGTTTCTGAAAGGACAGGCCACTAATACGGTGTGAAGGACAGCTTGGCACACTGTGGCCTTGGACTGCGAAATCTGCATGTATTCATCTCTCGGCTCAAAGAGACAAACGACTAAGCCTTACAACTCCTGAATCACTGGAAAGAACAGGCGTTTCACTTAGCACAGCATATAGCCTGCATTAAAATAAGATACGATTAGTAATGTCCCCAAGGAACGGTAAAATCTCCCCGAACCCAATTGCCAGGATTCCTTGACCTCCAGGTCCATCTCGCCTCAGGACATAGTAGGCGAGACAGAAATACAGCTTGCAGTTAGAGGTCAGTCGGGTAATTATATTAAATTAACTTGTGTGTTAAACAAGTTGTTCAGATCATGTTTCTCAGGATCAGTGTTAGTTCCTTTCAGAAGCCAAAACATGCTTACAAATGGCCAACATGCTTTCAATCCAGGAAGTTCATAGCGTATGAGGTAAAACAAATATTTATCCATAGTCAGTTGCGTCAACTTTTCATTATTTTCTGGATACTTAAACATAGTAAAACAAGCTACAAAGTGTAGTGCTATCAAGTTGATTTATAAGCCAATTTACTTAAATATATATATTAATATTTGGGGTGTTCAATACTTATCGTCAACTATAACATCAGGATTATTATTTTAACAAAGTGTGAACACTGACATTACAGTATGTCACTCACTTTGCAAAAACCTTAAGCATGTTTATAGCCTGAAAGTACTAGGTTGTACAATGCTGTTATAAGTATTTAAAGACTTGAAAGCAAAGTTTTGCCAGAATGAGTGTTTTTTTTTTTATATTTATAATAAATAAATATTTGTGTAGCAAAGTACTGCCACACAAGCAAGAGTGTTGTTGTCCCAAATAAATCCCAAATTATCCCAAAAATCCCAAACAATGCCATTATGAGTTTATTATAAAAAAAATTGAAAGCAAATTTGGGCCAGATTGAGTAGTTTTCTAATATTCATAATACCTGATGTAGCGAAGTACTATCACACAAGCAAGAGTGCCATTGTCCCAAATAAATCCCGAAATTGATATTGTTCTTACAGAAAATTTTACGTTACTGTAGCTGTTTCCATCCAAAGATGCAGAATAAACTTGGGCGAAACTGTGATATTGCATGAAACATTTGAGAATAAAGCACTGTTAACATCAATGATAAAATGACCAAATGATAAACTGGTGCAAAAAAAAATACAAATAAAAATAATTTATATATTATTTACCCTCAGAAGATGAAATGCAATGAATGCGTGGTGACTTTTGGAGCCGTGAGATGCTTTTTTGGGAGCGCAGATGCACAAGACAGTTCTGGAGGTAATAATACTGACACTTTAATGACAGACTTCGGCTAAGGGATTTTAGAATGACCAAATTAACATTTCAGATGTTTTACAATGTGGTCGGTCCGCTGGATTGTCCATTAACGCTGACCCATCATGCTTATTTTTGTTATTACATGATCTGTTAAAATAAAAATCACGTTACATTTTCTGATGGAATTTATTCTGTAAAAGTGCCTCCATTGTAATTTATGCTAACTTTTTCCTTATAGGATAAAAGTTTGTCCTACTCAGTGGAGTGCATATGTTTTCAAAATATATGCACATCTTGTCATTTGCATTAAGCATTTTTGATGCAATATTCCAAATTGCGCATAAAAATAGGTGAATGATTGCCTACATAGTAAGCTTAATTTCAGATGTTATGTTAATTGTTTTTCAGATTTATTCAACAAAAATAGCTCCAAACAAACATTTGAAGCATTTGTGAATTAATCAATGATTCATTCAAAAGATTTGAACGAATCTGAAGAAATCTTTCTTATGAATATTTCAATGAATTACTTAAGACATGGGCTGTGTCCGAAATCACATACTTCAATACTATACAGTATGCTTAAAACAGTATTTGAGTCGAGTAGTGTGTCCGAATTCATAGTATTCGGAAAAACAGTATGTGAGAAGTACCGGGATGAAATACTATTTCCGGCGAGATTCTGAAGTGTGCATCCTATGAACGCTACACTATACCGTAATGCCATGCAAGAGAATTTATAATTGGGAGGGAAGTGACGCAACAGACACAGTGCGAGTTCCATTCATACTACTTATATTCATACTATATAGAACATACTTCTTTAATGGCCGCATAGTAAATTCACATTCAAATGTAATAGCTACTAAGTAGTAGGCAATTTCGGACAAAGCTCATTGCATACATCCATACTATATAGTATGCTAAAAATAGTATGCAACCAGAGCAGTATGTCTAATTTCATAGTATTGAAAAGCAGTATGTAAGAAGTACCCGGGTGACCTACTACTTCCGGCAAGATTCTGAAGTGCACATCTGATGGACGCTACACTCTTCTATGATGCTGCGCAAGAGAATTCATGAATAAGAGTGAAGCGATGCAACATGGGTAGGTCACATGATAATGACAAATGGCAGAAGTATTACGTCTGAGCTCCATTCATACTACTCACACTTTTCTAACAGTCATGAAGTAAACTCAAATTTAAATGTAGTAGCTACTGAGTAGTAGGTAATTTCAGACGCAGCTCATTGCATACATCCATATTATATAGTATGCAAGCCGAGTAGTATGTCCGAATTGATAGTATTTGAAAAACAGTATGCAAGAAGTACTTCCAGCGAGATTCTGAAGTGCGTATATTATGGACGCTACGCTACACCATAATGGCACACAAGGGAATTTATGAATGGGAGTGAAGTGCTGCAACTAAAGCGGATGGGTCACGTGATCATGACAAATGGCGGATGTAGTATTTATGAGTTCCATTCATTCTACTCACATTCATACTATATAGAACATACTTTTATAACAGTGGTTTAGTCAATTCAAATTCAAATGTAGTAGCTACTGAGTAGTAGGTGATTTTGGATGCAGCCCATCACATACTTCCAAACTATATAGTATGCTAAAACAGTATGCAAGCAGAGTAGTATGTGCGATTTCAAAGTATTCAAAAAAAGTATGTGATAAGTACCCGGATGACCTACTACTTCCGGCGAGATTTTGAAATGCGCATCCTATGGACTCTATGCTATACCATAATGCCACACAAAAGAATTTATGAATGGGAGTGAAGCGATGCAACTGACGCAGATGGGTCACATGATCATGACAAATGGCGGATGTAGTACTTATGAGCTCAACTCATACTACTCCCATTCATACTATATAGAAAGCACTTTTCTTATGGTCATAGAGTAAATTCAAATTCAAATGTAGCCAAATAGAAAAAGAGATCACACACGCCTAAAGCAAAGAGTGATAAAGTGTACCATTTGAACTAAAAACACCCCACTCGTCGATTGGTAGGTGTGTTAAGGTCACTGCTATTGTTTTAATGTGTGGCAAAGCTTAATCTAACCGAGTCGCATCTTCCAGCAAACCTTAAATTCAGCAAACTATAAATCGTTTACAGTAAATCAATCAGCAAAAAAAAAATAAAAAATCCATCACTATAAATGAAAGCCCTGCCTCTGTCCCAAGGCTGAGGCGAGAAGTATCTGTGCCCTGTATTTTATACCATCTCATCGTTTCAACTGCCTGTCTCACACCTAAAGAGCCAGACAACAGCCCTCATCCCTTCTTCCGGAGTACAAAACCTCTTGTATAATCAGCTACAGTCCTCGTTGATCTCCAGGCCACCTATTATTACTGCTATAGCCTGTATAAAACAAGATTCATTGCATAAAGAACAAACACGCAACCCCTGCGTCCCTGAGCTGTCAACTGACCTGTTAATGAGTGTAAAGCGCCTGTGGCTTCTATGGATTTACGACATGTTACACCATGCAATTTTATGTTTTGCACGAGCACAACCATGTGCTTCAATATTACTACTAAGTGCATGCTCTAAAAAAGCCACATTCTGATAATCATGCATGCATCATCGTGTGAATAGTATAAGGTAGCAAACAAACAACAAAATGTTGAGGTTGATGTTTAGGATACTATTTAAAGGTGGCGATGACCCAGCACTGTTTTAACTACCTCAGTTCATTCTATTGACATCCCCTCTGAGAAATCAGGTCACCATGTGTTCATTTTCATTTCTCTAGCAACGATAACATCATAACAAGTAAGTATAAATCTTACAGAAGCCAGAGAGCAGATCTTATAAAGCAGTCAGCATGATTCTCTGACAAATGCAACACATTTTGGACTAGGTTTGTAGATCGAACTGACAAAAAAAATGCCTTTTTGTAATGTTATGTGCATTTATAGATTCTTTTGGAGATGAGAGTTAATGTTTTCTATAAACTGCAAGAAAAAGGAACAAATATTGTCATTATTAAAGCTTGCTTTGATTAATAAAGAACAAAACAGGCAGCTTTTTTGCTCTTTACACAACATTTTCTGCAACTAGTCGACTAGTGTTTCTCTTAACCACTAAAAAAGCCACCTGAACCAACACTGAACCCAAACTATGATCTCTGGTGACCTTTAAACATCAACCTTTGACCTCCTTAGTCCCATTTTTATTGACCGAAGCCACAGGAAACCTTATGAAAACTATAAACAATGCAAAGTCCACAAATTGTCTGGGGTAGCCATTTAAAAATATTACAAACTCACTTAAGAGGTGAAATCTCGTATATTGAAATAAAACTAAGGATCAATATTAGAAATAATAATAGTAATAAAAGCTAAATACTCTTATGAACATTAATGCCAACTCTCAAGTAACAAGCATTACTTTGAGAGATGAAAATAAATTAGCAAATTACGTTATCACTCCTGTAAATCACATTTATGACTTCTTCTCACCTTACATTACACAATCTTACAGTTTAATGCATCACAAATACATGTGACACGGACAAATATACAAATATATGTATATAAACACCCAGTTCTTGACCTAGTATGTGTACGAACATACAAGCCAGATCAGATAAATGAAGCGGTAACATCGCACCGACTGTAACAGAGAAACAAGATGGAAACTAAATGACAGGAGGGACCATTGCGATTGCGTTATTGCGTCTTTTCTCTCTCTGTTACCTTTTTAAGACGCCGTATCAAGTTAAAAACAATTCAACTTTTAAGAAAAGAAAGGGCGTTTCGGCACCACGGCGTCCTGGTTATGAACGCGCGTTATTACAGTCCGTACGCGTCTTTACGGGTTTGCTTTCAGCACCTCAGTGCTCTCAGGATCACATTAAACACACAGCAAACACACACACACATACACATATTGTGGTCAAATGCAGCGGAGTGTTTTCAGCTGTAGGGCGGAATCGGGTCGACTCTCGACACGTACCTGAATCCGCTATCCGAGCGCTTTCTCTGGGCAAACGTGCGCCGTCAACCGCGCCAAATGGAAGTAGAGTCCAAAAACTCATCGAGCTCCAAAAACGACCGTCGGGTCCGAGTCTGATCTCTATATTGTCGGAATCCCCAAGAACTCCGCAATGTTCACACTCCTCCTCCTCCTGCTGCTGCTGCTGCTTTTTTCCCTCTCTCTCTCTCTCTGACTGAGTGAGCGCGGCTTAAAGCTACAGGACGCGCTTTGTGTGGACGTGCGTGCGCGCGCACAGTGAGACGTGCGTCAGCTCACCTCTAATAACCCTTAATAACCTGAGGAAAGAAGACACTTTATGGCTCCAGATGTACTGTATGTTATAAGCATATTAATCGATAAATGCACACCTAATACACTTCACTGAACATGTATTAAACACATAGACATCACCTTTTTAAAAGGACACCTCATAACTGGGAGAGTGGCTGGCCCCAGTGACAGCTCGCTGGGCCAGAGCCTTGAGGTGGAGGGCAAGGAGCGCTCAAGAGCCCAGACTGCAAGCCCAGGGAGAGTATTCATTCATTCATTCATTCATTCATTTTCCTTCAGCTTAGTCCCTTTATTCATCAGGGGTCGCCACAGCGGAATGAACTGCTAACTTATCCAGCATATGTTTTACACAGCGGATGCCCTTCTAGCTGCAACCCAGTACTGGGAAACACTCATACGCATTCATTGACACACACACACACACACACACACACACACACACACACACACACACACACACACACGCACACACACACACACACACACACACACACAACGGCCAATTTTGTTTACCCAATTCACCTATAGTGCATGTCTTTGGACTGTGGGGGAAACCGGAGCACCCAGAGGAAACCCACACCAACACGGGGAGAACATGCAAACTCCACACAGAAATGCCAACTGGACTCGAACCAGCAACCTTCTAGCTGTGAGGTGACAGTGCTAACCACTGAGCCACTGTGTCACCCTGTTTCTTATAAAGAACTCCTTAACTTTTCTAATTTTGGCTGTTATGTAGTAATAAATGTGCAGCTTTTGTAAAGCTGCTTTGGAAGAATGAGTATTATAAAAAGCGCTACACAAATAAACCTGACTTATAGAATAATTTAATTAAAGATAAACAAATATTAAAGTCATATTCCTGAAGTCTATTTATAAGCTAATTTCGAGAGGATCACATACTTATGATTGATCACAGCTGGTCCCGCATTAGCTAAAACATGATTCACCAATCAGACGAAGTCACTTTAAATAACCAAAGTTTCATACCTCAGTATTTTCGTCTTGAAGAATCCCCCCTTCCACCCCCACTCCTCCCCCTTTTTCTAGATAGGGCAGCACGCCGGCCCAGTGGTTAGCACTGACTCAAGTCCTTACCAGTCCAGTCGACATTTCTGTGTGGAGTTTACATGCTCTCCACATGCTCGCGTGGGTTTCCCCCAGGTTCCTCGGTTTCCTCCCACCGTCCAAAGACATGCGACATGCAGTAAGTGAATTGACTTAACCAAAATTGGCACCACAGATGAGCTCTTAGCCAAGCTGTAT
This sequence comes from Danio aesculapii, assembly GCF_903798145.1. Classification (NCBI taxonomy): domain Eukaryota; kingdom Metazoa; phylum Chordata; class Actinopteri; order Cypriniformes; family Danionidae; genus Danio; species Danio aesculapii. The sequence continues at coordinate 38,058,981 of NC_079444.1, forward strand.
ATCTCTCCATAGCAATCCCTAATTTCTCAGGTAGCAAAGAATTCTGGCCCAGATTTGGCATAAAACTGGCACAGCAGGCATTCATCCGGCTCTGGCATACAGCATGTGGGCCAAACATGGCCCAGGTTTGACAGAGGCGGCATCGTCTTTAAGGCGGCACGCAAGACATGGGTCACATGTCAAATGTAGTTTTTGGCTCATATGTTAAAAATTGATATGTGAGCCACGTACAATTAAAGTCAGAATTTTGTTATCCCCCCCGTTTATTTTTCCCCCCAGTTTCTGTTTAACGGAGAGCAGATTTTCTCAACGCATTTCTGAACATAATAGTTTTAATAACTCATTTCTAATAACTGATTTATTTTATATTTGTCATGATGACAGTAAATAATATTTGACTAGATATTTTTCAAGACACTTCTATACAGCTTAAAGTGACAATTAACTGGGCTTAACTGGGTTAATTAGGTTAACTAGGCAGGATAGGGTAATTAGGCAAGTTATTGAATAATGATGGTTTGTTCTGTAGTCTATTGAAAAAAATATAGCTTAAAGGGGCTAATAATTGGGCTAATAATTTTGACCTTAAAATGGTGTTTAAAAGATTAAAAACTGCTTTTATTCTAGCCGAAATAAAACAAATAAGACTTTCTCCAGAAGAAAAAATATTATCAGACATACTGTGAAAATCTCCTTGCTCTGTTAAACATCATTTGGGAAATATTTAAAAAAGAAAAAAAATCAAAGGGGGGCAAATAATTCTGACTTCAGCTGTATGTTTGGCCTATCTTGACCCACATTTAAAAACATTTAAATTATTTTTTGAGTAAATAAATACTTTGTCATTTCCATCTTCCTGTTTACATCTAATGCCTTCATTTTAATCCAGAAAACAATCAAGATTTATTAATCTAATGTTTGCTGTATGTTGCAAAATAACTGAATTTAACCTTCATTACATGTATTTTCTTAACCAAATTATTATTTTGCAAATTATATTATTATTAACCATTACTAACCATTACCATTATTAACGTGCCTAAAGTGCAATGCTTCATGGGTTTATCGATTTGCCTGCAGTCGTGACACACCAAATATGGCTTCCAGACAATGGCCAAACATGTTAGTTATAAATGAAATGAAAGCCAGACTTTGTCCAGTCATGTATCGTAATTCATTGCAGCATGTGGGCCAAGCAAAAGTTGATTGTGTGGGCTAGAGCTGGGTGGGCCAAAGAAATTTTGCTATGTGAGTTGTTTTTAGCCATAATTAACAGGGGAGTGCTCGAGATCTACATGAGCTCGAGCTCGAGCTCAAACTCCCCTCTTGCCCTGCAAATGGGTGAAACCTCGAGGATTGCAAATGGGAGGGCTCGACGATCAGGGCTCACTCCTGGGACAGCATGCCAAACACACTTTATAATCAATCATCAGCTAAGTGTGAACTCTTGAAGCAAAAAATGTTATAGGAAATACTGTGAAAATTTCCTCGGTCTGTTAAACATCACTTGGGAAATATTCATTCATTCATTTTCTTTTCAGCTTACTTCCTTTATTAATCTGGGATCGTCACAGCGGAATGAACCACCAACTTATCCAGCATATGTTTTACGCAGTGGATGCTCTTCCAGCTGAAACCCATCACTGGGAAACATCCATCCACTCCCATTCACAGACATACACAACGGACAATTTAGCTTACACAATTCACCTATAGCGCATGTGTTTGGACTGTGGGGGGAACTGGAGCCACTTGGGAAATATTTGAAAGTGAATTGGAAAAATTCACAGGAAGGCTAAATAATTTTGACTTTAACTGTAAATAATAAAACATATTCTATATTATGTTATTTGTGATATTATTAATTTTGTTTTGAAAGTTTCTGTCTCCCAGTAACTCATCGGCTCAGCAATTTAAGCGCTATCTTCCCCAAGCTGACCTCTGAACTCAGGAGACCTTTCATCTTTGAACTTTGACCTCAGATGCCACATGAATGGAGATACAATATCCGCCCTTCATTCCTTCAGCATCTCGGTGACCTGTGCTCCAAAGCTTTTCACAGAAGCACGGTTCACAGAACTTCAGCCTTTGACCTGGCAACAGACACACATGTGTGTTTAAGCATGGCTTTTGTTCAGTCATTATGTACATTGACCTCCATCCTCGACATATTCTTCATGGTCATTCTTCAGATCGGCTCACGATAAACATCACAGGTTCTGAGAACGTGCACTGGCAGGTTTTGTTGATGCATTAATGTTGATTATTATTATTGGTGGTGTTAAATGATTAATTGCGATTATCCAAAAATAAACATTTTCATTTACATAATGTGTGTGTGCTCACTGTGTATAAATATTGTGTATATACAGTTGAAGTCATAATTTTTAGCCCCCTGTTTATTTTTTCCCCCCAATTTCTGTTTAACGGAGAGATTTTTTTTCAACACATTTCTAATCATAATAGTTTTAATAACTCATTTCTAATAACTGATTTATTTTATCTTTGCCATGATGACAGTTAATAATATTTGACTAGATATTTTATTTATATATAATATAGGCACTTCATTTATATATAATTTGTAGTAAATATAAATATTTAATTTATAAAAATTTTCTCAAATATACACAGTTTCTTTTTTCCCATCACATGTTTCTCGTTTGTTTTTGAATTTCTTTGGATCTCGGCATGATGTCTAGCTTTTGAGGATCTTTTGGTCTTCTTTTGATCTACTTTGGTCAAGCAGGTCCTATTTAAGTGATTTCTTAATTGTGAAGTAATCAGGCCAGGGTGTGGCTAGAGAAGCTTGAGAAATTGATCTCAAGTATGATAAACCAGAGGTAGGTTAACAGGGAAGCAAACGATTTTTCACACAGGCCTATGTAGTTTTGGATTTAGTTTTCCCTTAATAATATAAACCTTCATTAAAACTGCATGATGTGATTATTTGTGTTTTCTTTGACTAATATTTAAATCTGTTTCATGATCTGAAACATTAAAGTTTGACAAACATGTCGATGTTGCGTATGTCTATGTTGCTTGCATATATATATATATATATATATATATATATATATATATATATATATATATATATATATATATATATATATATATATATATACTTTGAATTTTAATTCCTTTTTAAATATTTCCTAAATGTTTAACAGAGCAATGAAATTTTCACAGTATGTCTGATAATATTTTTTCTTCTGGAGAAAGTCTTATTTGTTTTATTTTGGCTTTAAGGTCAAAATTATTAGCCCCTTTAAGGTTTTTATTTTCGATAGTCTACAGAACAAACCATTGTTGTACAATAACTTGCCTAATTACCCTAACCTGCCTAGTTAACCTAATTAACCTATATATATATATATATATATATATATATATATATATATATATATATATTAATTCATATTTTTAATAAGAAGCTATATAATATTATATCTGTGCATATACATTAGATTAGTCAGTGAAGCCAAATCTGGAGCTTATCTAACAAAATAACTTACGCTCATGGTCCAAAAACTAGTACACCCAAATTTATATGTAATAGAAAAATATTAAATACAAATTTTAATTCACAGGGAAATTAAAAAATTTAGTTAAAATGTCAGTTGTAATTTTTAAACAATTTTTGCAATATTTTGCTTAGTTGTATTATTTTTACATTTCTAAATATGTTTGGTGACTAAAATATTATTTTAATAAACATATCTTTTTTAATCAATCTAAAAAACCTTGCCTGTATTCACTGAGAAATTGATAAAAATATTCATTTTCAAAATGGGGTGTACTCAATTATGCTGAGCACTGTATATTAATAAAAGCTTTTATTTTGGATGTAATTAATCTTTGACAGCACTAATTATAATATATTAGGATTTAAATCAATGTTTTTTTAATAATTCAAACCTTTATATTGGAGAACAATCTCAAATAACATGTTTTTATGTCAGCTGTTTCTCAGACAGTAATGAATGAAGGAATAGAAAGTGAGATTTTTGGTTAGAGAAAGGAAAACTGTCGTAATTTTTTTTTTTATGAGTCTATATTATGGGATAATTGATTTTAAATTGTAATATAATATAATATAACATAACATAACATAACATAACATAACATAACATAACATAATATAATATAATATAATATAATATAATATAATATAATATAATATAATATAATAAAATATAATATAATATAATATAATATAATATAATATAATAAAATATAATATAATATAATATAATATAACATAACATAACATAACATAACATAACATAACATAACATAACATAACATAACATAACATAAAATAATATAATATAATATAATATAATTTAATATAATATAATATAATATAATATAATATAATATAATATAATATAATATAATATAATATAATATAATATAATATAATTGATATAATATAACATAACATAACATAACATAATTAATATAATATAATATAATATAATATAATATAATATAATATAATATAATATAATATAATATAACATAACATAACATAACATAACATAACATAACATAATTCATATAATATAATATAATATAATATAATATAATATAATATAATATAATATAATATAATATAATATAATATAACATGACATAACATAATTAATATAATATAATATAATATAATATAACATAACATAACATAACATAACATAACATAACATAACATAACATAACATAATTCATATAATATAATATAATATAATATAATATAATATAATATAATATAATATAATATAATATAATATAATATAATATAATATAATATAATATAATATAATATAATATAATATAACATAATATAATATAATATAATACAATAGTCCCGTTATTAATCAGGGTCGCCACAGCGAAATGAACCACCAACTTATCCAGCGCATGTTTTACACAGCGGAATGCCCTTCCAGCCACAACCCAACACTGGGAAACACCCCTACACTCTTGCATTCACACACATACTGCTTTTACATATAGTGCTAATTATTAATTAATTAATTATTTATCACAACATTAATTATCACAACATCACTGTTTTTACATATAGTGCTAATTATTAATTGTCTAAGTGTTTTGCTTATTTTTTTTATATTATTACAAATAAAGGTGAATTAATTTGAATTTAAACATACACTATCAATTTAGTTCATTCAATTCCCCTATAGCGCATGTGTTTGGACTGTGGGGGAAACCGGAGCACTCAGAGGAAACGAACACGGGGAGAACATGAAAACTCCAAATAAAAATGCCAACTGACCCAGCCGGTGCTCAAACCAGCAAACTTCTTGCTGTGAGGCGATCGTGATACCCACTGCGTCACCAGGACACCTGTGCTGCTTGTATATTTGTAAAAGATTTTGTTCTTCTGTTCAAAAGTTTAGGGTATTAAAAAAAGAAAACAATTATTTAATTCAATAAGGATGAAGAATTGATCAAAAGTCACAGTTAAAACATTTTTACAAACATGCTTTTATTTTGAAATTTCAATACTTCAAATAATCATTAAGCACCGTTTTTAAATTTTAAAATATAAAGCCACTCTCTATTTGCAGTAATATATCACAACATCACTGTTTTTACATATAGTGCTTATTAATAATTGTCTAAGTGTCTTGCTTATTTTTTTGCTAATTATTACGACTAAGCAGAAGTTTATGCTTTATTTAAAAAAAGCTGACAAGGTAAAAAAAAAAAAGAGCAATAAAATTAACTTAAAAGTCCAGTTGCTATGACAAAATGTAGTTTGAATGTTTAACATTTTCAGATGAACAAAAACCTGATAAAGTTTCTTCATTACCACAAACAGGTGTCTCAGACTGAAATATCCCAAGAATAAGTATAAGGATATACTTTTAAAAATAGTTCTGAGGGTGTTTACAAGACACTGTTTTAATAAAACTAAATAAAAATAAAAAAAGTTCAATGTCTTTTGACTGTTCATTCAAACCTTTTGGAGGCCTGAAAATACAAACTTTTAAAAACATTTCAGAGTGCAAGTGTTTGAAAATGACACGATTAGTATCTCAACGTAAACTACAAAACTGCAATTTAGTGAGAACATTGACATCATGTATTAACCCAATGTTATCATGCTGCATGGTGTGGGGGCTCTTATAATTGCCTTACTTTCCCTATCTGGTTCCTCAGGTCCAGCATGAAGCCCAGGGCATCTGAACGCAGACGCCGGACTGTCTCAAGTGGAAGAGGCCACTGTGTCAGAGGACATTAACCTTCGACCTCTGACCCCATCCGTGAGTTAACCTCTGTGTGTCTGAAAGCCAAAGAAGAAGAGAAACCGGGCTGAGCAAAAGATGTGACATGAGTCGAGACAACAGAAAAATGAGGAAGACCATGTTCAACGTGCATGTTGTATTAAAGACACACATTATTATTATTGTTGTTTTAGTTCTTGCTTTTCCATGGGATTTGAACACACAACATTGGATTAGTTTAGAAATGCAATTTTGTTAATAAAGGGATAGTGCACTGAATAACTAAGTTCTGAATAAATTAATAAATCAGTGAATGTATCCACACCAGAGTAGCAAAGAATTCTGGCCCAGATTTGGCATAAATCTGGCACAGCAGGCATTCATCTGTCCCTGGCAAACAGCATGTGGGCCAAACATGGCCCTGGTTGGGAAGAGGTGACACCATCTTTAAGGTGGCACTCAATACTTGGGCCAGATGTAAAATGTAGTATTTGGCCCAGATGTTAATAGTTTGGTATGGGCCATGTAAGTTTAGCCTGTCTTGACCCACATTTAAACATTATTTTTTTTTTAATTCTACCAATCAGGTGGCTTTGAGAAAAAGCACGCCCATAGCAAGCCTAAAGCGCAATGATTCATTGGTTTATTAATTTCATTGCAGTCGTGACAAACCAACATATTTAACCCAGTTATGGGTTATTAACTTGACTGAGACTTGGCCCAGATAAGGTTTGTGTTTGGCCCTTCACTGGCACTTCCAGTCAAGTACCATAATTCACTGCGGCTTGTGGGCCAAGCAAAAGCTGATTGTGTGGGCGAGAGCTGGCCCAGAGATATTTTGCTATGTGGGCAGTTTGTGCATGGTTACTGTTTTTTTAATTAAGAATTGAGTCATTTAATCAATATTTTTGTGAGAAGGCTATTTAAACACTTTGATTTAGGGTGTTCTTACACTAGGCTATCCAAACCTTGCCCAGGCACGTTTGACCCCCATTTCCCGGTTTGTTAGACAAGTGTGAGTGCTCTGAATTGGGCACAGGCGTGGTTCAGTTGGCCAGTTGGAAGAGATGTGCCAGAACGCAGTTCGGTTAGGCTTTGGCGCAATACACTTGTAGTGTGAGTGCAAAGCGCGATTAAGGGAGAAACTGAAGACGCGACGCCATGTTTAAGGGACTGTTTCATATGGATTTATTAATCATTCATACTCTTCAATGAATGTGAACTGTCATAATTTATTAGAGATAATAAATTTATTTTGCAAAAGTGGTGGATCTGTTCGCCAAAATATTTGACTGTGTGTCACTGCACCCCAAACAACTTAAAATAATGCAAAACGATATAACTAAAGCAATGTCCATTGTACGGAGCGAGAGCGCCTCTCTTCTGTTAAACTGAACAGTCGCATTATTGATGACAAAAGCATGCTCTGGTTTGGAAAGCAAAAAAAGCAATGTGAGTGCAGTATGAGGGGGAGAGGGGAGACAACCGCACCTGGGCCAGGTTCAAGACAATCTGCCTAGTGTGAGTACACCCTTATTAGTCAAATCTGCTTTTCTATTACATTTGTAATTTATATATTTACAAAAAATTTTGAAACATTTATTATATATATATATATATATATATATATATATATATATATATATATATATATATATATATATATATATATATATTGTTTTCACATAATAACTATGTTATATATATTTACTATTTAGATGTGATACACACACATACACAGAAACGAAACTATACAAATATTTGTTACTAAGAGATTCACATTTTTAGATAATTTGTATTATATACATGTATTATTGATATGTATCTAAATATAAATAAACATTTTCTCAAATATATGCCTGCATCTGTGTATTTATACACAATAATATAATAATAAATATTTTTTGCTTGTTCAAACTACTTATTTGAAATAAGCTGAATCAACACAGTTCTTGAGATTAGATTGGGACAAATACATTTTTTTTATGTTCAATCCACAAATATTTGTTAAGTGTTGAGTTAACCTAATTAATTTGTGTTGGGACAACGAATGAATTGTGTGGAACCCTGCATTTTTGACAGTGTATACTGTACACAGTACAAACACTTAAATTGTCAAAACAAACATTTACAGTATTTTGAATGTGATTAACCATGATGATTTTTTGCAAAGCACTAATATTATACTATTATGTTAACAATACTGTATATATTAGTTGTTAAAAAAATAAATAACACTCACGTTAAAAATAATATGCTGTATCTGTGTATCAGTATTATTATATTTATCAAAAAGTATCTGTATTGTATCGTTTAAAAATGTGGTATAGCCAGCCTATGTTCTCTCAAAGAAATATATCTATAATAATATATTTATATTTTACATTTTGTTAGTTTAGTGGCTAATTTAGTCATACGAAAATATACGATTTTAAAAGGTGTGGCACCCAACCCTACACCTTAACCCTACCATGATTAGGTGATGAGCAAATCGTGCTAAATAGCAATTAAGCCACAACATCAAAAAGTTACGAATTGCCGTGAGATTGTGTTGGCATAGCGCATATCCGTGTACATCAGATACAAATAATTCACAAGAAAAAAAATGTGGAATTCCAAAAGGATTGCATAATTGCCATGGACCAATGGTAGCCCTATGGTGTTTTTGACAAATTTCCCAAAAAGCTTGCTCTGGTAAGCTGTTTCAGACAGCCAAAACTAAAACTACTACAACTAAAACTGACACAAAACGAAATTTGTTTCAGCTGGATTTGGTCAAAATGACATGATTTCAGTTCTTCAATTTTGTTTTAAGTTTCTCAGGCCTTTTAATTTGTAATAGAGTTAGCCAATCATAGCAGTGGGTGTTTGCTTCAATCTTCCAGACCATTGGAACTTCCGATTAGCAGGTCAAAACTGGTCAGAAAATAGTCAGTTACTCATAAATTGTGATGATTTTGATGTAAAAAAAAAACAAAAAAAAAACAGTACACAACATAGAACTGAGGTATAATTCATTATATAAAAAGTAGGCCTGTTTCATCCCGGCGCTACGCTTGTTATCAGATTAGTGAAAAAACTTTAACAGCAAACATCAGCAAATATCTGCTTTAACAGCAGATAGAAAGAGAGAAATTTGTTAAAAGTGCTTTGAATTTTTATTTGATGTTTGATGCAATCGCAACCCGAAACACAAAGAGAGAGTGGGACATAGTTTAGCTCCTCCCTTTATTATAAAACAGCCAATAGCATTTTTCTTTGTCATCGCTCTGCCAGTGAAAGTGCTTGAGCTCAAGCATATCTTTTATATCTTCTAAATGCACACTAAATGCACACTAGCTTATAGATCTCTTAAAATTAGCAATGCTGATGCTAACGTCTAAAAAGCTTAATTTTAATTTCATGAGACCGATAAAGACGTTTCTTAAAGAAAGTTCTGCAACACTGAATAATGGCACACTGCGTGACGTTTGCTGAAGAAACCTCCTGAACCTCGAATTATCTTTGTGTTTAGAAGCGTAAGAGGACATCCAGTCTTTGCAAGAGCAGTTCGGATGTCAGGAGATACAAATTTAGTCTCTTTGATTTGTACAAAACAGTTTGTGCCACACAAATGAGGCGGAGGAACGGCGGCCAGAAGTCAAGAAGCTGAGCGGTAAAATAAACAAGGGTCAAGTTTCCCTCTCAGGAGCTTTCTTCATACACATATTCACACACAACACTGACCAAAACGTCTACAATTAGACTGTTCAAACATGAAGCTGATGTTCAAGTGCTCTAAATGTACCCTGACCATAAGGATCTTTCACATCGAAATAAGCATTCTGGTACGATATGTACAGTTGAAGACAGGATTATTAGCGCTTCTTTAATTCTTTATAAAATATTTCCAAAATTATGTTTAACAAAACAATGGATGTTTTTTTTTTTTACAGTATTTACTATTATTTATTTTTTGGTCTTGAGAAAGAGGTTTACTTTGGCTGAAATAAAAGCAGATTTTTTTATATATTATATTTAATTTAATTTATTCAATATTGTATTAAGATTTTTAGGATTTTTTTGATTGTCTACAGAAGAAACCACTGTTCTCCAATGACTTGCCTAATTAACGTAATTAAACTAGTTAAGTCTTTATATTGCACTTTAAGTTTAATACTATTATCTTGCAAAACAACTAGTAAAAATATTATACTCTAATTAGGCAAAGACAAATTCAATTTGTTATTATATATCACAATAAACATAATAAAGCTAAAATAAAATAATAGATTTTACTTGCAAAATTACACAAAAATAAATGAAAATTAAACAAGAATTACACTCCCTGACAAAAGTCTTGTCATCGATCTCAGTTGTAAGAGCAACAATAATAACTTGACTTTAGTTGATCATTTGGAAAAGTGGCAGAAGGTGGATTTTTTTTGGTGAATCATCTGTTGAACTGCATCCCAATCACCACTGATACTGCAGAAAACCTATTGGAACCCGCATGGACCCAAGATTCTCACAGCATCAGTCAAGTCTGGTGAAGGAAAAATCATGGTTTGGGGTTACATTCAGTATGGGGGCGTGCGAGAGATCTGAAGAGTGGATGACAACATCAACAGCCTGAGGTATCAAGACATTTGTGCTGCCCATTACATTACAAACCCCAAGAAGAGGGCAAATTCTTCAGCAGGATAGCGCTCCTTCTCATACAACAGCCTCCACATCAAAGTTTCTGAAGGCAAAGATGGTCAATGGGCTCCATAATAGGCCAGCCCAATCACCAGACATGAATATTATTGAGCATGTCTGGGGTAAGATGAAGGACCAGGCATTGAGGATGAATTCAAAGAATCTTGATGAACTCTGGGAGTCCTGCAAGAACGCTTTCTTTACCATTCCAGATGACTTTATTAATAAGTGATTTGAGTCACAGATTTGATTGCAGAGATGTGTGGATGTATATTCATTCTTTATCCACTGCACCATGATTTTATATTCTATACTGGACTTTATTTCTGTTAAGTGTTAAGACTTTTGTCTAAGCAAAGTCAGACCTTACTGTCCTAATGAAATCATTAAAAATCAAGGCATGATCATGTTTTGTTTTGGTCAAATAAGCCTAATCTAGAGGCCTTTGCCTTTCATATAAGCCACTTCTGATACCAAATGATCAACTAGAAGACAAGTTATTATTTGTTGCTCCTAAAACTTGGATAGGCAACAAGACTTTTTTTCAGGTAGTGTACAGACAGACTAACAGACAGGCTAAATTACTATCCAATTATATTACATGGACAAATATTTTGGCAAAAAAGTGAACCAAGACATTATAATAAAATAATTTCCAATTATATTGTGTGCAAAAGTATTCTGTCATTGTAGAATTGTTTATGTATTCAGAAAAGTATAAACAACATAGACTCGCAACATACAAATAAACAAATGTATAATATACAAAAAACAGAGAGGTTTGGTACAAAACACAAATTTGTACCAAAATGGTCTATATTAATAGCTTAAGGGAACATTTTAGCACCTAAAAAGTACAAAAGTGTTCCTCTTAAAATTTTTAGGTACTAATATTTAAGTTTCAGGTAACATTATGGACCCTTTAAGTACAAATGTGTACCTTTTGGTACCAGCCCAGTGACAGCTCGCGTACCTTTATTTCTGCGAGTGTACATTCTAATTAAAATGTACACATAAAACATATAAAGTGAAACACAAATGAATTCATTCAACTGCATTACTTTCATTCATTAATTTTCCTTCAGCTTAGTAGTAGTAGTAGTTGTAAAACTTTATTGCCCTTGACAGGAAATTTGTTATAGGCTTCACCATATAGAGGAATTACCAACCTACGTCACACATAACATCACACGGGTTCCCGGTTCCAATAGCAAACATGTCGTGTTGTGGGGTAGGATGCCAAATTCGAAAGTCCAAAAATAGAAAACTTAAGTTTTACCATACACCACACTGCTTTTAATGCCAAACGCAGACGTCTTCGGCTAACAGCCATCAGAAGAGCTGAATGGAGTGAGAACATAATTAAAAATGCTGGACTCTGCAGTTCTCATGTTATTTCAGGTAGGTTCACGCTATGCTGAATCATACACATTACTCGTTTTTGATTGCAGCAATGATTTCAGCAAAAACAATTAAACACGGTGAATTAAACTGCGTACACTGAATGCTTAGAATGAAATGTAAACATGTAAGTTCACATACCCTGCCGTACAGGTCCAGTTCGCTGTCAGAATGCAGTTGTTTTGCTTGTTGATGATTACCCAGGCCTTGTACATTTCCGTCTTCTTTCCTTGTCTTTGGCTAGGCAGAACCTCGGTTTTTAGCACTACAAAGTTTTGAATCTGGCAATCATGGAACATTATTTCTTGCACATGAACACACACAACAAAATTGTAGTCATCCAAAGACTTGTAGGCCTTTAACTTCTCTCTTGTAAAATAACTTGGAGTTTCAATGAGACAATGCCTAATAACTGTGCTTATAACTGAGTGACAAGCTGTTATAATACGCTGAAAGCATTATGTAAATAAAATGTAATCAATACAACTTATTTCTAATATAGCAACAAACTCTGTACCACATTGGATGTCATTCCCTCGCTGTAAATGCTAGCGCACCTGTTATTTTCTGTAACCTCGCTGAGCGCATCCTGAATGTTTCCAAACATGGTTATTTGTCTATTGCTGCAGACATTTCATAAAAACAAACAATAAAACAAAACAAAATCCAGTAGTTACAATAATCATAATGCTATAATTAAGATAAACTCTTAACTAAGTAAACCCACTGAAACTAGTACAAAGTATCTCTTATATCGGTCCAACCTTCACTTGGGGACTCTATATTTCCTACCAGAGGGAGGCAGTTTATAATGTGAAAATAAAAAATTAGCTGGATCATTCAGAATCCTTTCCACCCAATTGAGGACACAATTCTCATATAAAACTTGAGGATTCAAATATTCATCATTTCCAACAATTTTCCATCCTGTCTTTAAGAGATGCATCAACTTAAAATAGTCCCTCATTTATCGGGGTCGCCACATCGGAATGAATCATCAACTATTCTGGCATATGTTTTCCACAGTGGATGCTCTTCCAGCCACAACCCTGAGAAACACCCAAACACTTTCACATTCACACACACTCAAACACTATGGACAATTTAATTAATTCAATTCACTTGTACTGTGAATGTCTTTGGACTGTGGGGGAAACCGGAGCACCTGGAGGAAACCCATGCCAACATGGGGAGAACATTAAACTCCACACAGAAATGCCAACTAGGCCAGCCGGGACTCGAACCAGCAACCTTCTTGTCATGAGGTGACAGTGCTAACCACTGAGCCACTGTGTTGCCCCATAAATAAAACAAAAATTAATAAACCCAACATAAATCCTGCGTTCCTTTCAAGTGCGAGCAAATGACACAGGTGATCAGCAGCATACAAAGTCATGACCTACATAAAGATGTATTCATAAATAATCAGACAGCCATGAAGGCATACGATTTAATATTCTGTTTTTGCACGTCTATAAATAGCCCTCGCAGGATTATATCTCCAACAGGAGGCTTTCAGAGGCTCTGCGACTGATCGTGGCAGGTATTAAAGCAGCCGTTCGCCTCTTCATATCTCCATCAGGCCATTTCATATGGAGCCAGATCAGTCTCAAAAATAATATATTCACAAGTTCATACATGCACAGCACAGTTCATATTTTCAACATCTACTTTGTAAATTTAAAACACAACACAATATGTGGATTTACAAGTAAAAATAAATGTATATAAATTCATAACATAAATATTTAACAAATATTTCCACCAAATTAATTGTATTTGTGTATTTTTGTATCGTGTTTTGAATTAACGAATTGGTTTTGTGTATTTTTGTATCGTGTTTTGAATTAACGAATAGGATTTGTGTATTTTTGTATCGTGTTTTGAATTAACGAATAGGATTTGTGTATTTTTGTGTCGTGTTTTGAATTAACGAATTGGATTTGTGTATTTTTGTATCGTGTTTTGAATTAACGAATTGGATTTGTGTATTTTTGTGTCGTGTTTTTAATTAGCGAATATGATTTGTGTATTTTTGAATCGTGTTTTGAATTAACGAATTGGATTTGTGTATTTTTGTATCGTGTTTTGAATTAACGAATAGGATTTGTGTATTTTTGTATCGTGTTTTGAATTAACGAATTGGATTTGTGTATTTTTGTATCGTGTTTTGAATTAACGAATTGGATTTGTGTATTTTTGTGTCGTGTTTTGAATTAACGAATAGGATTTGTGTATTTTTGTATCGTGTTTTGAATTAACGAATTGGATTTGTGTATTTTTGTATCGTGTTTTGAATTAACGAATAGGATTTGTGTATTTTTTAATCGTGTTTTGAATTAACGAATAGGATTTGTGTATTTTTTAATCGTGTTTTGAACTTACCAATTGGATGTGTATTTTTTAATCGTGTTGTAAATTAACGAATTGGATATATATATTAGTGCACTGTTAACAATTTTGTTAACTGTAATATGAACTGAATTTTACTGTAGCCCATTTATGTGGTATGTTACTGTATTTTATAGTTGCATTGTTAAAACTACTATATATTATACAGTAAAGATAAACAATACTGTAAATACATATACAGCAACATAAATTGCTGTAAATGTAAATACTGTATTTGTGCTGTAATTGATTTACAGTAAGTTACTGGGAAACTGCTGTTAGTAAACACTGGTGTATGACAAAATAATGATAAAAAAAGAATAGCACTAATAATAATAATAATAATAATGAAATATGGTAGTTTACTGTCCAACCATTCCAACCATAGCTGCCTTTTTTATTTTTACTGTAAATTTTACTGATGTAATGATTTTTTTGTGGCGTCTCTGGTGCATTGATGCCATAAAACTGGTTTCTGAAACACAGTTGGCTGCGTTAATCAAAAGTGATGAGTGATTTGTGCTTGTCGTTTCATGAATAAATAAGTGTAAAAACTCCCCGGTGACTGACGGAGAAGAGAGTATTCACTGGAGATGTCCCTCTTTACATCTTCAGCGTTTAACCCACATTCGCCAGCTCAAAAACACTTTGGCTGTCACTTCGGTGTCTTTGCGCACAGCTGAAATCTGGGTTGCTGCTTATGTGTGTGTTGGAGATGATGATGGAAATATAATCTACATTGGAAACACAAATAAACAATTAAATAAATACATTAAATTAGTATTAAATACATTAAAAAGTATGTTTTAAAAACAGCAATCCCATATTTTAGTAAAAATTGTATTTCTAAGTATAAAACATAATATAAAGGATGATTTGAAATGCATTCAAAATAAATTAAATGATTTTGCATAACATAAACAGCAAAAATACAACAAAATCTGGCATTTTAGTTCAAATTTGAGTGATTTAAAAAAAATCACTAACACTGGTTACAATAAGGTTGTATTAGTTAACGTTAGTTAATCCATTTACTAACATGAACAAACAATGACCAAACAATGAACAATACATTTATTAAAGTATATATTCATTTTAGTTAAAGTTTAAATAGTTCATTTGTTCATTTTCTTTAAACGAATAATAAAGAGGCTTAATCTCTTTGTTAATTAGGGGTCCCCACAGCGGAATGAATCACCAACTTACCCAGCATATGTTTTACGCAGCGGATGCCCTTCCAGCTGCAACCCATCTCTGGGAAACATTCATACACACTAATTCACAAGCATATACACTACGGACAATTTAGCTTACCCAATTTTCCTATAGCACATGTCTTTGGACGGTGGGGGGAAACCAGAGCACCCAGAGGAAACTCATGTAAATATGGGAAGAACATGCAAACTCCACACAGAAATGCCAACTGACCCAGCCAGGGATCGAACCAGCAACCTTCTTGCTGTAAAGTGATTGTGGTACCCACTGTGCTGCCCTTAAAGTGATATTTAAAGGCTTAATTAGGTTAATTAGGGTAATAGGCAAAACATTGTATGATGATGGTTTGTTCTGTAGACCAGTGTTTCCCAACCCTGTTCCTGGAGGCACACCAACAGTACATATTTTGGATGTCTCCCTTTTCTGACCCATTAACTTCAGGTGCTGGAGTCTCTTCTGATGTTATGATAAGTTGATTCAGGTGTGTTTGATTAGGGAGAGGTTGAAAATGTGTACTGTTGGTGTGCCTTCAGGAACAGGGTTGGGAAACACTGCTGTAGACTATCGAAAAAAAATGCTGCTTAAGGGGGCTAATAATATTGACCTTAAAATGGCTTTAAAACTGCTTTTATTCTAGCCAAAATAAAACAAATAAGACTTTCTCCAGAGGAAATAATATCATTGGAAATACTGTGAAAAATTCCTTGCTCTGTTAAACATCATTTGGGAAATATTTGAAAAATGACAGGAGGGCTGATAATTTTGACTTCAACTGTATGCGAAATCTAGGTTGTAGTGCCTGTGTGTGTGTGTTAAATCCAGCAGAAGGACGGACGGGTCTGGGCTCGTCACAGTGAGGTGTCTGTCGGTCTCTCTCATCGAGCGTGTCTTTTCTTGACCTAGTTTGCGGTCTTTGGTTAATCCGCAGGCAGAGCGACTGCTTTGCTTTTCTTCTGCCTCGTTTGACTATCAGATGGAAAGGACGGAGCCCCTTGTAAAAACATTTCCACGCAGCCGTGGGATTTGAATGTGCCGCTGTTGTTTCGTGAGATGTTTTTTCTCTCTCGGTGGAGGAATCAGAGCTGTTTCTGACACAGAGACACGCTTCTCTTCAGGTGACAAACGCGCTCTGACATCTCGCCTGTCATGTTGCGTCTGGCCTTGTTTCTAACTTAACGCACTATTCTCTGGAGATGACAGTCATGTGTGTGTGTGTGTGTGTGTGTGTGTGTGTGTGTGTGTGTGTGTGTGTGTGTGTGTGTGTGTGTGTGTTTGTAGGGCAGTCTTTTGTATGCTTTTCCTTGTGGGGCTTTCAGATTGAGAAAAACACGTGATAACAGTGGAGTATCGGCTTTCTGGTGTGGTTTTGTCTCTGAGTGTTGTCGTTCTCGGCCGTGTCAGATTGCAGATGGTGTGGTTGATTTGGGATTGTGTTTTTGTTCAGGACAGGTAAATTATCGAGGTCAGTTTTCATGTTCAAAATATACACTTTTAAAATGAAGCACAAGTTATAGGATCAAAATCCCTGCCAAAACTTACTGTGCGTTCACACTGAATGCCTCATTCACACTAGCAGCGACTTTGTAGCTGCCTGTTGCTCTGGGTGCAGTGGGAATGGAACGAGGTCAGTGCTTGAGTGAGAACGAGAAGCTCCTGTGGCGTAAACCGGCCTCGAGTCTCGAGGAGGAGCTCTGGATTAAAAGAGGAGGGATGACGACAGATGAGAACGAGAGAGGTCCAGACCTGGACACGTTTAAGTTTGTGTTTTTTTTCCTCAGTTCAACAGTAGTCTCTGTGAGGAGCTGCGGTCTGTTTGTTTTTTCTTTAATAAATTCTTTAAATTTTGTCGGTTCTCCGCTGTCTACTTCCCAACGCCCAGGAGGCAGTTTAAAATCATTACATTGGTGCCTAAAGCCGCATAGAAAGGAGGAACATGCTGCCAGGAAGCCCTCGCCACTGAGGGATGGCGCGGTGCCATCGAGTCGGATGAGCAGAATCTACCTCGAGAGATGCTTGAGTCCAGCATGGCACGGAGCTCGCCGCCATCCACCACAACCTGGATGGCTGCCATCAGTGAGGGGACGGAGGAGTCACTCTGTTTACCGGATGTAAAGACCTGCTATTGTCCACCAAGATGGAGAGGCCAGGAGACACGGGAGTTACTGCCATAGACAGAGTCCAGGGAAGTCACCACAATCTGCTGAAAAGAGCCCTAGCCTGCTGACCCCCGCCACAAAGGGGAGAAAGCAAAAGGGGCAGGGGCTTACAGCCGAGTACCCAAATTCCAGGCCAGCCATCGTCTGCCAGCCAGTGGCGGTGCAGAGTGGGAGGATGTCCACCGAGGGGCATCCAGTGCTGTGGCCATGCACCGTGAACGAGGATCTCTCAGCTGTTGGTAGACCGAAACACAGCGTGTGTGAAGAACCGAGCCCAAAATGTATTTTGCCTCTCTTCCCTCTCTCCGTCTCTTCCGTCTCTCTTTTTTCCTTTTTCCATGTCCTATTTGTTTGGCCTGTCTGTTATAGGTCTTGCGGGTGCTGTGACGCCTTCTTACTCTTTCTTCCTGAATTTCTTCCAGTTTAAAATCATTACACTGCTTTTTTAAGAAACAAGAAGAAACATTAATGCACATCAGTAATTCTCCAGTAACTTTTTTTATGTCCCTGTAAGAAAACATTATAAATAATTGGAAATTTAGTGACCGCAATAATCAAACCCTTGGGAACAACTGTGGTCAGAACCAAACTTCACAGGACTGTGTTCTCTGGACTCCTCTTGATTGCTTGCCACAGAACCACGTCATAGCTCATTACCATAAAGTTGACTTGATTTCAACCCTCCTTGACGCCCACACCAGTGAAGAAGCACCACACAGCTCATCACCGCTGGCACCCATTGAAAATAAGCGACTTACGGCTACTTTGATGCTCTCGCCGCTTTCGGTGTGAACACACAGTTATGGAAACAAACTGAACAAACTGAACGGTGGCTCAGTGGTTAGCACTGTCGCCTTAAAGCAAGAAGGTCACTGGTCCAAGTCCCAGTAGTCTCAGTTGGCATTTCTGTGTGTAGTTTCCATGTTCTCTTCGTGTTGGTCTGGGTTTCCTCCGGGTGCTCCGGTTTCCCCAGTCCAAAGACATGCGCTATAGGTAAATTAAATAAACTAAATTGTGTGTGTGTATATGTGTAAATGAGTGTGTATGGATGTTTCCCAGTACTGGGTTGTGTCTGGAAGGGCATACACTGTGTAAAACATATGCTTGATAAGTTGCCGGTTCATTCAACTGTGGTGACCCTTGATGAATAAAGGGACTAAGCCGAAGGAAAATGAATTGAAGAACGAAAATAAGCTGAAAGGAGAAAGGTTTTCTGTAACTACTGACTTCCATAGTAGGAAAAACAACTACCATAGAAGTCAATGGCTACCAGTTTCCAACATCCTTCAAAATATAGAAACTCATGTAGGTTTTAAAGGAGTGAAGAGTCACTCTTTTATTGTAACTGTAACTGATGACGGTAACTGAT
Source organism: Danio aesculapii (assembly GCF_903798145.1). Classification (NCBI taxonomy): domain Eukaryota; kingdom Metazoa; phylum Chordata; class Actinopteri; order Cypriniformes; family Danionidae; genus Danio; species Danio aesculapii. Next base: position 38,078,450 of record NC_079444.1, read on the forward strand.
GACAGCATTTTCAGTTTTGAGAGAACCGTCCCTTTAACACTTCTATGTTTTATATCAAATTGAGAAACATCAACAAATATCTTATACAAAAAGTACACCCAAAGGTCACATCCTAACCAAGTTCTGGAAGGTCAAAATCAGCCCAGTCTGCATTGTTTGCATGAGGCCCACCTGTGGGGGAAATTCAGCTGTCAGCGAGACCCCTCACCCAGAGAGCCCATCAGAGGACAAAGAGACTCCGCAAGGTTACTCTGACTCTCTGTCTCTCTCTGAGTCTCTCTCTCTCAGGGGGAGGAGAGCGGCTGAGGCCCCCCGGGCACATTTCCTCCATCCCCATGAGGGCATTGACATTCAATTGCCCCTGTTTGCTCATTATCAGAGCAGCATGGAAGAGTCTGAAGCCATTTGTAGAGGAGATAAAACTCTCCGTTCTAGAGAGGGAGAGTCTGTAGACCACTGCAAACATCTCACTGGTTCATACACATACTCCTCTCTCTCTCTCTCTCTCTCTCTCTCTCTCTCACACTCCCCTCTCTCTCTCTCTCTTTCTCTCTCTCTCACACACACACACTTTTTTTTGTTTGCTTATTATACTTTCTTATATCATATTTTTGAATTTTGAAGTTTGTAACTAATGATTATGAGTTGTAAACTGAGGAAAATAAAGAATTGTGAGTTACAAATTCAAAATTACCAGGAAAAAAAACTCAGAACTGTAAGATGTTAAATCAGAAATGTGGGAAAAGGCCATGGTTGTGAGATACAACCTCAAAATTATGAGATGTAAACTCAGAATTCCGAAAAAAGTCACCATTTTAAGATATAAACTCAAACCTCTCAGCTGTAAACTCAAAAGTGTGAATAAAACAGTCATATTTGTGCGATATAAACTTAAAGTTATGACATGCAAACCAAAAAATGTGAGAAAAGGTCATAATTGTGAGATACAAACTCAAAATTGCAAGATGTAAACTCAGAAATGTTATTCAAGGGTTCACACTTAGCTCACGATTTATACATAGCTTGTTTGGCGTGCTGTTCCAGGAGAGAGCCCTGAGCTCAAGGGATCCTCGAGCCCAGGGCTCCCTCCTTTCACAGGGCGAGGCGAGATTGAACTCAGGTCGATCTGAAACCCCCCCGCTGCTGAGGCCAAGGTGAACTTCCTGAGAGTAAGACATTAGAAAAAAGATTTAGGCTTATTTTATCTATAATATAGAGCACATTTGGATGGTGGGAGGAAACCGGGGAACCCGGGGGAAACCCATGCGGACACGAGGAGAACATGCAAACTCTGCACAGAAATACCAGATGGCCAAGTGAAGACCCAACGCCATTGGTAATCTTTCTGTGAGGCAACAGTGCTAGTCACTGGGCCACCGTGCCGCCCATTTTGGATAAAGGTGGAAGAAGGGGAGGAGGGGGTTTCTTCCAGACGAAGATAGTTGTAGAGAGGAAATGAGGATATATATAGTGACTTGGGATCCTTTGATTGGAGGATCATGATTAGCTAATGTGGACCAGCTGGGTCAATCATGAGCACATGCGAGGAGCGAAATTAGTTTAAAAATAAACCTCATGAAAAAGCCATAACTGTGATATAAAGTCAAAATTACAACACTCAAAAATTTTTTTGCTGCTTGTTCAAACTCATTCATTCATTTCCCCCTCGGCTTAGTCCCTCCATTAATCTGGGGTCGCCACAGCGGAATGAATCGCCAACTTATCCAGCACATGTTTTACGCAGCGGATGCCCTTCCAGCTGCAACCAATCTCTGGGAAACATCCATACACACTCACACACTCATACATTACGGACAATTTAGCCTTCCCAATTCTCCTGTACGGCATGTCTTTGGACTGTGGGGGAAACCGGAGCACCCGGAGGAAACCCATGCAAATGCGGGGAGAACATGCAAACTCCACACAGAAACTGACCCAGCCTAGGGTCGAACCAGCAACCTTCTTGCTGTGAGGTGACAACACTACCTACTGCGCCACTGTGTTGCCCTGCTTGTTCAAACTACTTCTTTAAAATGAGCCGAAACAACACATTTTTAAAATTTGTTTTGGTGCAACTTAATTGCTTTATGTTTAATCCATTAACAATAGTAAAGTCAACTTAATCTATTTGTGTTCGGGGAAAAAAGAGAAAACTGAAGTCATTGCATTTGGGAACAGAGATGAGCTTTTCAAGGTGAATGCATATCTTCGCTCTAAGGGTCAAACAACAAAAAATAAGGTCAAGAATCTTGGTGTGATTCTGGAGTAAGATCTGAATTTCAGTAGTCATGTCAAAGCAGTTAGTAAATCAGCATACTATCAACTCAAAAACATTGCAAGAATCAGATGCTTTGTTTCCAGTGAGGACTTAGAGAAACTTGTTCATGCTTTTATCAGCAGCAGGGTGGATTACTGTAATGGCCTCCTCACTGGCCTTACTAAAAAGCAGTCATGGGAAGAAATGAAGTACAAATGCTTTGTTACTGTACTTAAGTAGATTTTTCTGGTATCAGTACTTTACTCCACTGTTTATTTTTTTGACAACTTTTTACTTTTACTCCTTACATTGTTACACAAATATCTGTACTTTCTTAAACCAGGCTCGTTACTTTCGTTTTCATGTTTGGTGACGCGATATATATCATTTCTTGTCATTGCGCAATTTGAGTGCCTCTTTGATGCAGTCAATCTGTTTTCGTCATTGTGTGCCTGCGTGCTGCAGTTTGTTAAAACCAAAAAGAGAGGCCAAGGCAAAAGTGGAGACCCTTGTGGTTTTAATACACGATTGCAGAATATGTTTTTCCACCATTCATAGGTTTTACACTAACGTATATATTACGATTTTGAATTTAAAACAATTTAATATTTACAAAACTAAAGCGATGTTACAAATTATTTCTTTGATAACTGAAAAAGAATATTTGAACCTATCGGTTTACAGTATACAGATGCCCTGTTTTTCTATTCTTTATTGGTAATAATGGGCATTAATATTGGACCATTATTGCCTCTATCAGTAGAGGACAAACTAGCCAGACAGTAATGTATGAATTGTGAAATGGGCTAAATATAATAAACGTCAGTATTTTTTTAGTAAGTGTACTTTTTTTGACTTTTATTCTTGCCATAATAAAAATATATTTGTAGAGCAACCCATGTTCTGTTGTCATTGATATTTAACTTTAATAGGAGAAACTGTCCGAGATATAAACAAAAGCAAGTGATGCATCAAAGTTTGATTTAAAAAATCTTAAATGGTTATGAAAATCTTTATACACACACACACACACACACACACACACACACACACACACACACACACACACACACACACGCACACACACACACACACACACACACACACGTCTTATTTGTTTTATTTCAGCTAGAATAAAAGCAGTTTTTAATTTTACAACCATTTTAAGGTCAAAGTTATTAGCCCCTTTAAGCATTTTTTTTTCTCTCGATAGTCTACAGAACAAACCATCGTTATGCAATAACTTGCCTAATTACCCTAACCTGCCTAGTTAACCTAATTAAGCTAGTTAAGCCTTTAAATGTCACTTTAAGCTGTATAGAAGTGTCTTGAAAAATATCTAGTCAAATATTATTTACTGTCATCATGGCAAAGATAAAATAAATCAGTTATTAGACATGAGTTATTAAAACTATTATGTTTAGAAATGTATTGAAAATAATCTTCTCTCCGTTAAACAGAAATTGGCGTAAAAAATAAATAGGGGGGCTAATAATTCTGACTTCAACTGTATATGGTCATATATAAGATTTCCGTATGCATTAATGCTCATTTACTGAACACTACTCTCAGTGAACCTGCTCTTCCACACAAAATATGACAGACATTTCACCAATGTGGCTGCACCTTATGCTTGAGACGACTATAAGAGGATCTTTGTTTTGATGACACACTGAAACCATAAATATGCCAAAAATGGTTGCACTAAATATATATTAAAAAGAATAGTAAGTGTTCATGTGATATGATGATACTACAATCTATTCTTTAATGTGTCACCTCACTTATTTGCAGTGTGGAGACGGCGATACTAGTGCACTTGGGCAGCACTGCAGTCCCAGACGTATTTCTCATCCCTCTGAGACACTGTCAGGCAGACTTGCTGATCCACTCAGGGGAAATCTCAGCATTCGCCACTGCAGATCAATGACTGCTGACTACACTGCTACACAAGTACCGTTTCATGACACTCTCATATCACTGACATATTGCCCTCTCTTCTGTAGGTGTGTGTGTGTGTATTTGAATGCCACTATAAATGCATTAATTAAAGTCCGCATGAACCGGAAGCTGTGATCGTTTTTTTTTTTTTTTTTTCGTATTGTGACACAGTTCCTGAAGAAATAGAATTTTAAATGAGTAAACAGTAGGCGTGGCTTGTTTTTTCTACTGCGAGCTGATTGGATGTAGTAAAGTAGGCATTTCATTTGGGAAAACTAGTTCAAGAGAGTTATTACAACCTAACAGACTGCTCACTGTTTCTGTTTGTTGTCAAAAGTGACAGCTGGAGGGGAGTGGTTAAGTATGTTAGCCACACCCATTACCTCAGACAGATGTAATCTAATAATTTAATTGAAAACAAACAGGAAGTGCATTTTCAGATTTCAATTAAAGATTACAAGAGCAAAACATTTTTTGGTTTCTTAATGACATGCACGGATGAATTGTTCACCTAAAAACTGGCAATGTGAGCTAACAAAAGCATATGGTTAATTTTGATTTCATTTGTACTTTAAACTCTCCCTATTATGCTATTCCTAGGTTTTTTTGTTTTGGAAACTAATTTAAGTTTGGAGTCTCCTGCAATAGGTTTACATCCACTCAAGGTCAAAAACACAGATTTTGTCAGAATAAACAATGCAGAAAGAACTCGAAAACTCATAATGAAGACCATAGGCTGGCCTGGAACTCTGCCAATTTGCTACAAATCTACGTAGAGTTGTTTAAGAAGTAAGACTAATTAAAGACAGCTTGTTCCAGTCATTTCAGAAACAATTCTTACTATTGGGAGGTACCCAGCAGGCACGTTGATGTCAAAATGACATAAAAAACACATTAAAAATACATACCAATCAATTTTAGGTCAATTGACTAACTTGATGTTAAAACGCCATCAGATTGCCATGTAACATTGGCTTCAAAAACACATTTACAGGACCTAATCTAAAGTGAGGACTATTTATGCTTCATAACTCCCCTATACATGACAATTAAAGGCTCGGTATCAAGTGAACAATATATATTTGCAATCGTACTGTATCTAAAAAGTAAAATTACTGTAAAGTTTAAACATTGTTTAAATATACAAATATCCAGAAAGTATTCATAGCGCTTCACTTTTCCCACATTTTTCTGTTACAGCCTTATTCCAAAATGGATTAAATTTATTTATTTCCTCAAAATGCTACACACAATAGCCCATAATGACAATGTGAAAAAAAATCTTTTTTGAAATTGTTGCAAATTTATTAAAAATAAAAAACGTGAAAAATCACATGTACATCAGTATTGATAGCCTTTGCTGTGAAGCTTTAAATTGAGCTCAGGTACATTCTGTTTCCACTGATCATTCTTGAGATGTTTCAGAAGTTTAACTGGAGTTCACCTGTGGTCAATTCAGTTGATTGGACATGATTTGAAAAGGCATACACCTGTCTATATAAGGTCCCAGGGTTGACAGTGCATGTCAAAGCACAAACCAAGCATGAAGACAAAAGAATTGTCTGTAGACCTCTGAGTCAGGATTGTCTCGAGGCACAAGGCTGGGAGAAGGTTACAGAAGAATTTCTGCTGCTCTGAAAGTTCCAATGAGCACAGTGGCCTCCATCACCCGTAAGTGGAAGATGTTTGGAACCACCAGGACTCTCCAGTGAGCTCCAGTGTTCTTCTGTGGAGAGAGGAGAACCTTACAGAAGGACAACCATCTGTGAACCAATCAGGCCTGTATGGTAGAGTGGCCAGACAGAAGCCACTCCCCATCTGGAATTTGCCAAAAGGCAACTGAAGAACTCTCAGACCATAAGAAACTAAATTCTCAGGTCTGATGAGACTAAAATTGAAGTCTTTGTACTGAATGCCAGGCCTTACGTTTGGAGAAAACCAGGCACCACTCATCACCAGGCTAATCCCATCCCTACAGCGAAGCATGGTGGTGGCAGCATAACGCTGTGGGGATGTTTTTCAGCAGCAGGAACTGGAAGACTAGGATAGAGGGAATGATGAATGCAGCAATGTATCATCGGAATGGCTTCATAACTGCTCTGTGAATGTCTCTGAGTGCCCAAGCCCGAACCCAAAACTAAATCCAATTGAACATCTCTGGAGAGATCTGAAAATGGCTGTACACCGTCGCTTCCCATCCAACCTGATAGAGCTTGAGAGGTACTGCAAAGAGGAATGGGCAAAAGACAGGTGTGCCAAGCTTGTGGCATCATATTCAAAAAGACTTGAGGCTGTAATTGCTGCCAAAGGTGCATCAACAAAGTATTGAGCAAAGGCTGTGAATACTGATGTACATGTGATTTTTCAGCTTTTTTATTTTTACTAAATTTGCAACAATTTCAAAAACTCTTTTTTCACATTGTCATTATGGGCTATTGTGTGTAGAATTTAGAGGAAATAAATTAATTTAATCCATTCTGGAATAAGTAACATAAAAAAAGTGGAAAAAGTGAAGCGCTATGAATTCTTTCTGGATGCACAGCATAAGGCAAGAATGGAGTATTTGTATCTGCAGTTATAAACTACTTACTAACATCTGCTAATGTAGTGTTAAAGCTTAACAGATAATGAACTAACTATTTGCTAATGCTTATTAAACTATTCATAGTGTTCAGTCATAAAGTGTTACCCCATTTTTGATGTGTCAATTTGATGTTGTTTTGGGTACTAACTCCATTTATGATAAAGAGCTGTTGAATGCTTGATTCTGATTGGCTGATTAACATTTAGAACAGAACGAAACTGTGGCTCAGTGGTTATAATTGTCGCCTCACAAAAAGAAGGCCGCTGGTTCGAGTCCTGGCTAGGTCAGTTGGCATTTCAGTGTGGAGTTTGCATGTTCTCCCCGTATTGGCATGGGTTTCCTCTGGTTTCCCCCACAGTCCAAAGCCATGCGCTATAGGTGAATTGGATGAACTAAATTGGTCATAGTGTATGTGTGTGAATGAGTGTGTATGGGTGTTTCCCAGAACTAGGTTGCAGCTGGAAGGGCATCCGCTGTGTAAAACATATGCTGGATAAGATAAAAATAAAAACAGAAGAACAACACATTACAGCTGAACATGACAAGTCTAGGTATGCATTATAGATTAAATAGCGGATATATGGTGGAATGTATTGCACAGACAGAGACAAATGGATTTTAAATGAGCCAGATCAACCTTGTGCTCCAGTCAATAGCAGCTGTGACCCTTCATAGTGTGAAAGCGATGCCCTATTTGACCCCTCGTTGCCCCACTGTTATCTGCGTCTGGCAAACTAATTTAGCCTCTACTGTGAAGTCCATGTGCAGTTTATAAAAAACACGTCAGGATACGAAATGTCAGCAGCATCTGCTCATACGCAAATATTGTGCTATTAAAAAAAGACGTTTGTAGCTCCACTATAATTTATGCTGCAAGCAGATCAAATGTTGATGTAAGGATGACCTCTACTCGGCCGTCTGTGATTAAACAGTTTCCAAGCGCTGAAAGCAAATTATGGAGAGCAGAGAGATAAAATATTCAGTCTGACCTTCAGATGGCCCTGAAACCCAATCTCCTCTGAATAATCTACGGGTCACTAACTTTGTCCTTCACACTGTGAAAATCTCACCCGCCCCTCGCGCACGCTCTCCTCTCTCACCGTCTCGCTCTGTCTCTCTGTATTTATCTTCCTCCTTGGCCTTTACAAAGAGAGAGTTCATCCAGAAATGAAGATTCTGTCATCATTTACTGACATGCATGATCTTCATTCTTCTGTGAAACACCAGGAGATATTTTGAAGAATGGTCATGCTGCTTGTTTGCATCCAAAAAAAAGAAATGTACTATTAAAACATCATTCATTCCTTAATTTCCCTTCGGCTTAGTCCGTTATTTATCAGGGGTCACCACAGCAGAATGAACCACCAACTTATCCAGTATATGTTTTACGCAGCAGATGCCCTTCCAGCAGCAACCAAGTACTGGAAAACACCCATACACTCTCCCATCCACACATGCTCATACACTACGACCAATTTAGTTTATTCAATACACCTATAGCGCATGTCTTTGGACTTTGGGGGAAACCAGTGCACTCAGAGGAAACCCACGTCAGCACGGGAGAATAAGCAAACTCCACACTGAAATGCCAACTGACCCAGGCGGGACTCGAACCAGTGACCTTCTTGCTGTGAGGCGACAGTGCTAACCACTGAGCCACCGTGCTGCCCTTAAAACATCGTAATAGTAGTTAGTATTACTCACATGCTTTATTACAATTCATTCATTCATTCATTCATTTTCTTTTCGGCTTAGTCCCTTTATTAATCAGGGGTCAACACAGCGGACTTATCCAGCCAGAGCCAGCCAGAAACCAGAGCACCCAGAGGAAACTCTCGCCAACACAGGGAGAACATGGAAACTCAAACCAGCGATCTTCTTGCTGCGAGGAGACAGTGTTAACCACCCACATTAGCTTCAATTAATATAAACATTTTGATTATTGTTTATTCTTTGAAATGAAAACCTAAGGGGACTAATAATATCGACTTCAAAAATCATCAAAAATAAATAGAAAAAGTACTATTAGGAGATCATAATAGTAGTTAGCATTACTTGCATGCTATATTACACATCTCTTGAAGAAATAAAGAGTTGTGCGAATATCAAATTGTCAAATGTCACTATTAATTGACTTTATCAGTCGGCAAAATAAAATATAGGAAATACTGTGAAAAAAAGTCTTGCTTTGTTTAGGCATCACTGGGGAATTATTTGAGAAGGAATTTCAATAAAAAAATTTGCCTTTAACTTTATTTCAAAATTAAAATCCAATAAAACAAAAGTGTAAACAAACACAAACACTTTGCTTAATACACAAATACACTTCATTGAACAAATATGCATAGACATCACCTATATACACTGCTAAAAATGCTTTTCTTACTTAGATTTTTTGTCTTCTTTCTAGTCCAAATATCTAGAATTAATATGCCAAAATTAAGAGATTTTTTCCTTAAAACAAGCAAAATAATCTGCCAATGGAGTCAGCAAAATAATCTTATGTCAAAAGGAAAAACAAAATTATTTTGCTTACCCCATTGGCAGATTATTTTTCTGGTTTTAAGGAAAAACTCAATTTGGGCATATTATTTCTTAAAACAAGAAAACTAGAAAATGCTTCTTAATTTAAGAATTTTTAGATATTTAGACTACAAAGAAGACAACATCTAAGTAAGAAAATCATTTTTTGCAATGTATACTATATAACTGCAGGTTAACTATGTTAATATATAATTACTTTAACTCGTAACTAATAGTCTTTAACAGTTAAAAGGTCACGAAACACCAACACACATTTTTTGAGATGTCATATATGTGTCCCACACTGCTATAAACACTATTAGGACACGTATATTACACAAAAAAGGTGAAGATTCGTTGTTTTTGCTTTATTTTGAGCAAATTTGTTCTTCCTGTTTGACACTAATATTTGAAGCTGCGTCACGACGATTAGAATCTTATGTGTTTTCCAGCGTGGAGACTGGATGTCTGTACTGGCTGGTACATCTTTCATGAGAAAGACTTGGTTCAAACCAATCAGCGCGCTCTGTTGTGAATGAGGTGCAACGTCTTTAATATGCATGATAGCTTTGAAGACTGTTTTTACGTGTACATTGTTCAGACGGCAGAGAGACGCCATGTTGTGTTGCCTAGACAAGTGGAAGAACGAGAATTTGGAGACATGGGTCGTCAGTGTTTTGTTTTTAAATGTGCTGTAACGAAGGTTTTGTTTTCATTTTTCCGCTATGAGAGCGGAGCTAGACTTACGTGTGGATTACAGTGCACATGACACACGACAAAAAATATGTTTGTAAGAAACATTTTTTTACCCGAGAGCTTTTCACATCTGGAAATGATGAAATCCGGGTTTCCCGCTCGTCTCCTTTTAAAAAAGACACAGCTCCAGTTGGTGTTGATTGTCCTGTCTCTACAGATTTGGCAAGTGCGTGTGATCGGTGTTCTTTGTTTGTGTATTTAGATGGCAAAGTTAGTTCGTATCATCAGGGGTACTCTTTCAGTTTTTAAAGATAGACCTTAGTCAAAATGATTTAGTTACAGTAGTTTACAGTACATTAATATCACTGCAATATTATAGTAAGATATTATAGACTGAAAGATCCGCTGTAAATGCTGCTCTCCGAATGTAAACATGTAAACACCTTAATCAAACTATTACCGTCGTTTAAGATTTTCGCCGCATTTTGTGACAGGATAGTCTATACACACATTTTCTGATGCTACCTACCGAGTGCATCTAAGTTACAGAGAAATGCTGAGGTTTTTATTCTCCCATTCGCCGTGCGGTATCAAACATTCCAATAAAACTACACTCTACAGCTGTTCCTCGCATCCAATATCTCATTCGTCACAGGGGGGTCATGCATGAAATGTTCCTGAATGAAAGTGAAGTTAAGAAACTGCAGTTAAAGTCAACAAATTAAGAATTTGGCAAATAATTTGATTACTGATGTCCATGTAAACACAAACACTGTCTTTCTCCTCTGCATCTGTGTGTTTGTTTTACCTCTGTGAAAATCAGCGCGTGCCCAAACGGAAACTCCCATTTTTATTCAAAATCTTCTCTCTTTCCCTCCCCCGACACTCCCACCTAAACAGAGCTGGACACACCCACTTTTCCTGACTTTTTTAAAAACTAGAGGTGTTAAAACACCCTGCTGAGACAGGGGGGTTTCATGGCCCTTCAAAGTTATTAGTAACTATTAAAGCTTCTGTAACTAATAACCTTAACCTTTCCAAATTTGGCTGGGTCAGTTGGCATTTCTTTGTGGAGTTTGCATGTTCTCTCCGTGTTGCTGTGGGTTTCCTCTGGGTGCTCCGGCTTCCCCCACAGTCCAAACACATCCGCTATAGGTACTAAATAAACTGAATTGGTCGTAACGTATGAGTGTGTATGTGTGTGTGAATGTGAGAGTATATGGGTGTTTTCTAGTACTGGGTTGTGGCTGGAAGGGCATTCGCTGCGCAAAACATATGCTGGACTAGTTGGTGGTTCATTCCTCAGTGGTGACCGCTGATAAATAAAGGACTAAGCCAAAGGAGAATGAATAAATGAGTTGTAATGCAATAATGTACACCTTTTGTAAAGGTGCTTTTTAAAAATAATAATAGTCAAAAGCGCTATACAAATGAACTCTTTTCCAGTGCTACACATGAGAACTATTTAGGCGAGCACCTTTTCAGGTTCCCTCACACCCTGAGAGTCATTACTGCAGTCAGACCAGCGTCCAGCAGAAATGTCCTGCAGAAATGTCCTACCAGGTGTGTGCAGCTTCTGATGCACGTAACTGCTACAAACCCTCTGCATCTGCTTTAAAATCCTGATGTTCCAGCAGCTTTGAGATATCAGTTATGCAGTGTATGATTACAGAGTGGCACGAGGCCAGCGGAAACGCTGAGGCCATCCTGACGCAGACGGGAACTACACGGTGACATTTGAGTCCATCTAATAAACACCTGTGAGGAATAGTATCATGAATTAGTCATTATATTGGAGACTGGCAAAGTCATATGGATGTATTTGCCTTGACTTACCTAGTCCAAGGGTAAGTAAACATATTTAATCTTTAGTGAGCGTCTCAGTGCCATATGGAAGCCAGTGCCTGTTTTATCTAATCTTCAGACAAACCCGACCTGCTGGGGTCAGCCAGGGTGATTCAATCATAGTACTACAGTATAACAGTTACAGCAAACAAGGATGCGTGAGGAGACCACAACTTTAGTTTAAAAGAGCACAGAGGCATTTATATTGCCAATAACATCTGGAAATAAGTAGTGCAGACGCTGAAAAGATGAGTGTCCGGTAAACACAGGTTGACAGGTTATCAAATGGATTCTAGTAGGTGTGTGTGTGAAAAGTCCAACAAGGTGGCGCTGCGCAATTTCTGACACTCTCTTCGCACAGAAAACACGCTTTCCTCTTCTGTTTAACCTCCTCCACAGCAAACAAATACTTGTCATGAAAAGAAAATGAAGTGATATGAACAACATAGGCTCCTTTTGAAAACGTAGCCCTTTATATATTTCTGGAGATAGCGAATTATGTAGCCAGAGTTATGTATGGCTGCATTTTGTCTTTAAAATGAACGCTTCGAAGTGGTATAATGGCGTTTCTTGTTGCGATAACCAGCTGACTGCTTAATTCCATATTGACTTCCATGCCGTTACCAGTTTGCTCAGTAGATCGCCATGTACGCCGGCGGATTTGAAATGCAGAGCGGAGTTGACAACGACAACGGGGTTCGAGTCCGGCGAAGATTGGTTCCAGAAAGCAGGTAAGACAAAAACAAAAGCCAAAAAATTTTATAAACAAGTAAATAACAGGGTGAGAATGTGGTAAAATCTGAAAAAGTGGTAAAAATCAGGCAAGGCCTTTATTTTTCTGGATTGCTTTTGAAAATTGTCGGCTGGGTTTAGGGAAGGCGGTTGGTGGTGCTGGTCAATCAGTGTTTTCGAAAACACTATTGGTTGGGTTTAGGGAAGGGAGAGTGGGTGGGTCAGACGATCGGTCAGTCAGTCAGTCAGTCAGTCGACAGCGGCCTCTGGTGGATTTACTCGAGAAGAGCAGGCGGAACGGCACTTGCGGGAGAAATTTGAGATGTCAAAAAGCGTAAACATCGGCCTCTGGTGGAGTTGCAAAAACAAAAACTTAATAAATACATAGCTCCTGGCACGTATTTGGTGCTCTCCAGAAATGTATATAGAGGTTCATTTTCAGAATGACCCTGGGTTGGAACTATCTAAAATGCAATCTGAGAGAATCGTCGATTCAACAGCACCCATGTCTGTTTGACATGTCACCTAAAAAAGAAAAAAGTTTGAGAGAAATTGTAAATTACATTTAAAAGCCAGTTGAATAGAACCAATGGTACCGTTTTGGTGGGTGTGGTGTATGAGAGAAAGTTTCAGTTGACGTTATTCTCGCTCGAGGAAATAAAAGTAAAGTAAAGCCGTACGGGTCATTCACATATTATATGAGAAGCTCATCACAAAACAGAGGCTTTATACACATAAAAAACTTGTGTATAAATGTTCATTACTAACCTTACTATGAACATGATTTGATTATAACTGCAGATCAATGATAGCCTACTGTAATGTCTGCAATTATGTAAATTTAATAAATAAATGCAACATATATTTGCTCTTCAGTGTTTGGACTCAGCAGTGAGTATTAAATCACACAGAACTGAACTGAACTTAAACTCTGAAAACTAAACTGACACTTAACTCACTATAATCTTCTATGTGAAGCTGCTCTGACACAATCTACATTGTAAAAACATTATACAAATAAAGATGAATTGAATTGAATACATGAACACATCCAGACCCTTAAAGCCTCTGATATATTACCAATTACAGATAAACTACACACAGCATACATTTAGTTCTTATTTGGGTTCAAAAAGAACACAACAGATAGCCCACTGCCACCTCTCATCTGTGTCTTTAATCTTCACCAGCACATGTAACCTCTGTTAGAGAGTAACGCCGTCATTCCCAGTTCATAATAGTCCAGAAGGCGATGATAATAGTTAAACATGGCAGTTTGTTCATGTTTTAGGTTGCTGAAACAATCATTCGCTCCTTTGTTTTTTCATGCGTCACTCTTGTGTTTGTCCATTTCTGAAAAGATCGGGACTCAGAAGCATTTCAATAGTCACACGCATGTTACTATCATCAGCTCAAGACTTTCATTATTTCAAATATGGATGCGCTGTTCATCAAGATGATGGCGACAAGGTTAGTTTGAGCTCGGGTCGACCATGGCTCCTTATTATATGTATATATTATTACAGTGTAATGTCTTTGCTGTGTATTTAAAACATGGCGGTTCCTTTGTTTTCATTCTGGCTTGTTGAACGAGCGAGTGACACATCTCAGTAAACCAATAGCGTTCAGATGCATGTCTAGCTCTACCTTCTGGTACCCTTTTGTTGTGCTAGGTACCCTTTCCAAAGGGTACCCAAAAAGTGGTACGGTGCGGTTTACTTTTAGGTACCTTTTGACATTGGAAACGGCCATAAAAGCGTACCGAACCGTACCGTACCACTCAGTGGAAACGGGCCGTAAGTACAAAAGTGTAGCTTTTAGGTACCACTCCAGTGATAGCTTTTGTACCTTTATTTCTGAGGTACAAAATTTACCACTCAGATATAACAACTGGCTAGCGATAATAGTGAATTATTGGCAGTTAACACCAGCAGTGCTTTCCGTCCTAGTGTGAATTGCTGGCTCATTTCCGTCTCATTGGCTGCCATTCTTTAAAGCGTGATGTTTGACACTCGCACCTCACGCAGATGGGATTGGTGTGTGATCCAGAGAGGCTCGCAGCTGTACCCTGATACCTTCAATGATCATCATTTGTTGGCACGGCGCTTCATTATCAACCCCAGCCAAATCTGTGAAGTTAGCATACACGCCATAAACACCCTGCATCATCAAATGCCACTAAACATCTCACATCAATGTCAATCCTGAATAATTCATGAGGTGTTCATGTTTGTATTCTGAGAGGGCACAGAAATCGAGCATATGTCCTGCATCGTGAACGTGATAGAAACTGGATCAGTGTTATGAACCGACTCCAGAGTAAGATTCTGTCTGCATCAAATTTTCCTGTTGCGATTATTTGCTAAAGCTTTATCATGGTATACGGTATTATCCCGATATTGATCCAATCTGCAAAAAAGGTTACTTCAGCAGATAAAATAGCTAAACAAATACTTAGTGCATTGCTTATGTTACATACATATTCAGAGTAAACAAATTCATTCATTCTTTTCCTTCGGCTTAGTCTCTATTTTAGAGGTCGCCACAGCAGAATAAACCGCCAACTATTCCAGCATATATTTTACACAGCAGATACCCTTCCAGCTGCAACCCAGTATTGGGAAACTCCCATACACACGCATTCACTCACACACATACTTATACACACTTCAGACAATTTAACGTAACCAATTCACATATAGCACATGTCTTTGAACTGTGGGGGAAAACATTTGGCCTCTTTACTTTCTCTTTACTTTACTCTCTCCTTTACTCCTTTACTTTCGTGGATAAGGAAATGGTGTTTTACGCACTCCACTGAAGGCTTTCATTAGTCTACATATTTAATTTCATTTGTTAAGCACAAAGATTTGTTTCAAAACTATTTCTAAATTCAGTTCTAATTTCCAGCAAATGAATAAATGAACAATAATAATGAAGTGTGGAGTTACAACCAAACACAAGTCTTATTCTTATGCATACTGTATGTCTCCAAAACCTGACAGGTGAACAAATCTAAACTTGTTTTTATTAAAACAAATATAAATATGCATATAATAAATAATACTGATAATTATAATAACATTATACAAATGCAAATTGTCATGAATACACTGAAAAAAGCCCCAGAGGTGAAGAAGGCATGGAGGCAGTGGTTTTTACATTTATGTAGAAAATAATCATTTTTCATAAGTAAAGCTATTTGTGTATTGCTGTACATCCTGTGTGTATTAAGCAATGTGTTTGGACCCAGATGGCCGCATAACTAACACACTCTGCGCTGGACATTAGAACAGCTTTTAGTTGGTGAATGGCGCTATTTAAGTTCCTCAAAATAGCAACACGCAATGCGCCTTAACACACCTCCTTTTCAGATTAGTACACCCATGAGTCCACAAAGTGATGCAAATGGATTTGCTATTTAAACAACGTGGTGCAAAATATGAAAATTACTGTTGCGCTGCTTTAAAAATAGCAACAAATTGCGTCACACATGATTTATTGCGTCTCTCTTGTCTATAAAAAACAAAACAAAACACTCCTTACATTTGGACTTAATTCTCTGAGTACAAACAGTTCCTTTAATTATCACTTCTTGTTCAGTCGCTGAATGCATTCTCAATTGTAAGTCGCTTTGGACAAAGTGCCTGCTATATGATTAAATATAAATGTAAATATTGCAAAACCCCAACCAGGGGTGCATTTTCAAAAACCATCGTGAGCCAACTAAGGTTGCAAGTTCTGTTGTTACAATCATAGTTCAGTGATTTGGTGTTTCCTGAATCCATTGTTCCGATAAAGATTCGCAAACTGTGTCACAAATTTCAAGAGCCAACACAATCTCACGACAATTCATAACTTTTTGATTTAGCGGCTAATTCATTTGAATTCGTACAATCTCATTTGTACAATTTGCTCATCCCCCAATGACGGTTGGATTTAGGAGTGGGGTTTGGCGCCACGCCTCCTTTTAAAAATCGTACATTTTTATAAGACTGAACTACGAATTCGTACAAATTAGCCACTAAACTGACAAAACGTAAAAGAGTTACGTTTCCTCATGAGATCAGGCTGCTAGAGCTGTACTTAGAAGCATAGGAAGTCTGTGTTCTATTTCCAGTTATCCCCCTATGCCCTATTCCTTTCTAACATTACAACATCCACCTTGAACAATTCAAAACAAAAAGCCTAAAGTACTCTCTCTCTCACGTGTAATTTGTTTTCACAGAAGTTTTTTTACAGTTCAGTTTTAGCGATCTTCAGATTTGCAACTGTACTCCCTTCATAGTGCACTTTGAAATAATTTTGAACGCAGCCGTGGCTCATGACGTGGCTCTACGTTACATCTTTATTATCAGCATATGTCTACTCCAGAATTATGGATTAGTTGTTGCATCCAGCACAAAAACGAATAACCTTAGTGAATTATTTAGTTTATTGACCTCCAAAAAGGTCGTTTCCCGCTGGCGTAGAGAGCGCCAGCTGGTTCGCAGGTGACACGTTCAAGGACGCACGTTCCCTTCAGTTCGTAATGCATTTGTCAGTCGCCGGGAATGAGGGTGGCAAATCGTTCACTTGATTAGCACCACCAATAAGGCCTGCCAAAGATAATAAAGCACACAGTGGCTTAAGGAGATGTGTCAAATCCCCCCACTGTCTCTCTCTCTCTCTCTTTACACACACACATATATACTCGTTAGCTCTATTCTTGTTTTATTGTTCAGAGATGAAGGTTAAAATGTCTGCTGAACAAACAGAACAGGCCAGACCGTGGGCGCAGGCTGTGCTGGATGCAGGCAGTTTTTCGGGCCTGACTCCATTTGGGAGTGTCAGAAGAGTGACCGCGGGGCGTCACAGGCACTCGCTGCCTCTCAGAGGGGTGAAAGTGAGGCTAATTCCTGACCAAGCTGTCACACATAATCATCGAGGAAAGCTATGAGCCTTATTAGCACCAGTGTTTTGGCAGAGCGAGGTGCTGCGATGAGAGAAAGACTGGATGAATAATAGATGCGTAAGGAAGAGAGAGAGAGAGACGGGGGTTTTGTGATCTGGATGTGTGCTGTGCAAGAATGAGGTGTCATGGGAATAGCTTAGCCAAAAGGGAACGTTCTGTCATCGTTTACTCAACCTCAAACCTGTGTGACTTTGCTGCTTCATGAGGGACACACAAAATGCTGGTTGTCAAACTCCAAAATGATGAAAATGCAATAAACACTGTAAAAAGTGCTGGGTCCCACACAATTCCTTCATGTTCATGTCCCAACACAAATTAATTTAGTTAACTTTAAGTAGATTAAACATTAAACATTTAAGTTATCCCCCCAAAAAGCTCAGTGACTGTGTTGATTCAGCTCATTTTAAATAAGTAGTTTGAACAAACAGCAAAAGTGTTTTTTTTTTTGGAAGTAAGAGTTAGTTGACAGGATGTACATTGTATTGCAAAAATTTTAAAGATAACATTAAGCACAGTCCACTGAATTTGTAAATAAAGTATATAAATAAATAAATAAATACAAAAGTAAATGAGTTAGTAAATAAGTAACTAAATAAAATAAATAAATATGAAAGTAAATGAGTAAGTAAATAAGAGAATAAATAAATAAATAAATAAATAAATAAATAAATAAATAAATAAATAAATAAATACGAAAGTAAATGAATAAGTAAATAAGTAAATAAATGAATAAATAAAAAAGTAAATAAGTAAATAAATAAAGTAAGTAAATAAAGTAAATAAATAAATAAATACAAGTAAATAAGTAAATAAGTAAATAAATAAAATAAATAAAATAAATAAAATAAATAAATACGAAAGTAAACAAGTAAATGAGTAAATAAATAAGAAAGTAAATGAGTAAATAAATAAGTAAATAAGTAAACAAATAAATAAGAAAGTAAATGAGTAAGTAAATGATAAAGTGAATAAATAAATTAATAAATAAATAAATAAATAAATAAGAAAGTAAATAAGTAAATGAGTATGTGAATAAATAAATAAGAGAGTAAACTAGTAAGTAAATAAGTAAGTAAATAAGTAAATAAATAAGAAAGTAAATAAGTAAATAAATTAGAAAGTAAATGAGTAATTAAATGACTAAGTGAATAAATGAAAAATAAATAGGAAAGTAAATGAGTTATTAAATAAAGAAATAAGTAAATGAGTAAGTGAATAAATAAATAAATAAATAAATAAAGTAAATGAGTAAGTAAATAAATAAGTAAATAAGTAAATAAATAAACAAGAAAGTAAATGAGAAATAAATAAGTAAATAAGTAAATGAGTAAGTAAATAAATAAATAAATAAATAAATAAATAAATAAATAAAGTAAATCAGTAAGTAAATAAATAAACAAACAAATAAATAAATAAATAAATAAAGTAAATCAGTAAGGAAATAAATAAACAGGAAAGTAAATGAGAAATTAAATAAGTAAATAAGTAAATGAGTAAGTAAATAAGTAAATAAATAAATAAATGAATAAATAAATAAATAGGAAAGTAAACGAGTAAGCAAATAAGTAAATAAATAAACAAATAGGTAAATAAAGTAAAAAAGTAGGTAAGTAAATAAATAAATAAATAAATAAATAAATAAATAAAGTGTAACTTTTTACTGCATTATATTAAACACACCAATAATGGACGATCATTACAGCGCAGTCTGAAAAATCATGTCTGTCCTGTTCATGCTGGGTTTCAGCTTCAGGCAGAGGTCATTGGAAGGTCATATTTATTATGCAGTGAGAAGATAGACATCACACACACACACACACGCACGCACGCACGTACACACACACACGTGCATTGCAGCATTGGTGCCATTAACCTTAAGCTTTCCTTAGAGACCGAGCTGCAAACAAAACAGCTGAAAATGATCTGAATGCAACAAACATGGACCTGAAGTAACCTGAAATACACATCTCTTTTCAAATATACATATGCTGCTATTGATGAAACACAATGAGCTCATGTCTGTATCAAAAATGTGATCTCCATATTATCTTACATTTAATCGAAATGCTAAAAGAACGGATTTAGTGATGGAAAGAACTACAATCCCATAAAGCATTGCAAGCATTTGACCTGTTTTACTCATTTGCTGTGTGGCATAAGAGTAGGCGGAGCTAAACACCTTATCCAAGCTATATGTTTTATTCCACTCTGATTGGTGGAGTTTCTACACAGCAAATGTAGTCATAGGTAACGTAATCTTTTCTGGATTGATTCTGCTATTAAACACGATTGCTTTGAAAATAAGTTGCATTAATGATGGGTCCAACAAAAGCATACACAATTAAATCAATGACTTCTGAGCTCACAAATATTATAATATGAAAGCTTATATATACAGTTATTGTCAATATTATTAGCCCTCGTTTCTTTTCTTTATCAAATATTTCCCAAATTATGGTAAAGAGATCAAAGATTTTTTACAGTATTTCCTGTATTATTTTTTTTCTTCTGGAGAAAGTCTTTTTTTTGGCAAGAATAAAAGCAGTTTTAAATTGTTTTAAAATCATTTTAAGGTCAATATTATTAGACCCTTTTTTTTTTTTTTTTTTTTAGCAATTTTTGTTTTTGATTGTCTATAGAATCAACCACTATTATACCACGACTTGCCCAATTACCCTAACTTGGCTAATTAACCTAATTAATCCTTTAAATGTCACTTTAAGCTGAATATTAGTGTCTTGAAAAATATAGTCAAATATTATTTACTGACATCATGGCAAAGATAAAATAAATCAGTTATTAGAAATGAGATATTAAAACTATTATGTTTAGAAATGTATTGAAAAAAAAATTATTTCCGTAAAAAAAATAAACGGGGGGGGGGGGGGGGGGGGGGGGGAGGGGATGGGGTTTGGGGCTAATAATTCTGACTTCAACTGTATATATAAAATCTTTAAGAATCCAAACACCTGCACTATATAGTAAATCATATGCCTTTCAAAATAAGAGTCTGGGTGTTTCGATCACAACTACAAGTCGCTCAGTATACATAAACACATTTGCAGTGGTGTAAAATAACAAATTTTTTTCTCTAGAATTGTAATTTACCAAGTAATTATAAAAATGTTCACTTTTACTTTCAATTGAGTATATTTTTAGTGCAGTATTGATACTTTTACTCCACTAATTTCCTTCAAGATGCAATCACTACTTTATTATTTCCTGTCTATGGGGATTAGATAGCGATTTGATTGAATTCCCGTCAAATCACACATAGAGGATAAATCGCATCATACTGAACTATATTCAAGTAATATTCACAACAGATACTTTTACTCCACGTGGACTACATTTTTAGGCAAGTAATAGCACTTTTATTAAAGTATGATTTTTCAGTACTCTTTCCACCGCTGCACATTTGTGATTCCTACGTTAAATAGTTCAGACTGCCGAGCGAATCACTGGTACAACCCTTCCTACTCCCCAAGAACTGTACTTATGCAGAGCGAGCAAAAGGGCTGCCAAAATCACTCTGGACCCCTCACACCCAGCACACTGCCTCTTTGAACTTTTACCTTCTGGTCGACACTACAGAGCACTGCGCACCAGAACAGCCCGACACAGAAACAGTTTCTTCCCTCAGGCAATCCATCTCATGAACACTTGATGATAATAATTGCGAAACCAACATCACTACTTGCCATACACTTTTATACACATATACACTTATTTAACAACACACTTTACGTGCCAATTTACACATACCAGCTGCACATATAACAATGTAAATAGTAATATACCTGTACACACACTTGTCATTTTGTATATTTGCATTCACTACTTACTTCTATGTTTTAATATATATTTATTATCTGTTTTTTGTCCTGTCTCTGTAATGCTGTTGCACTGTAGAAACTCTGTCACGAAAACAAATTCCTCGTATGTGTGAACATACCTGGCAATAAAGCTCTTTCTGATTCTGATTCCTTATTAGTCTTGGAATGAACCATGGTTTATTATAATGAACATATACACTGTAAAAAAAAAACTAATTTTACAGAAAATATCTCTAAATTTTTTACAGTATTTTTTTGTCATTTCAAATTGAATTAAAAACTTAGTAAAATGACAAACAGTCTTTCTAAATTAACACTTTGACTTTCAATTTAGGTACTTTATCATTAAAAACAAATTACTGACATTTTTGTTTTTTATACAGGGAAATTACAGTTTTATTTATACAGTATTTTTTCTGTTATTTTAAATTATATTCAAAAGTCCGTAAAAATTACAAACAACATTTGTAAATTAACAGCTTGACTGTTATTTTATGTACTATATAATTAATGACAAATTACAGTAGTTTTCCTGTTTTATACAATACAATTGCCGTATTATTTACACAGTGTTTTTTCCAGTTTTTTGAAGTACATTTAAAATTACATAAAATTAAAGTAATAAATTGTAATTACTTGCTCTGTAAAAAAAATTAAAAATCTTTAAAAAAAGGTCAAATGACTAGGAGCTACAGCTGCCAAACAAGAACCATAAAATTACGGTAAAATTTCTTTGTTGAAATAAAGTGCAAAAAATAATAAATCTACAGATATTTTCATTAAAATGTTTACAGAAAAAACACTGTTATTTTACAGACTTTTCCTAGATTATTACAATCAAATCTGGTCAATAAATAAAATAGATAAATTCCGCTCATATGCACCAGTACCGGATTCCGCTGATTGCACACACACAGTCAGTGGATCGTTATGAACTGATTACATGGACTTTAAAAGCAGCACAGACGCACGCACCAATTGCTTAGTCTTGTTATACTGTTACTGTGAACATTATGATGCGTTTCTCTTCTATTGCTTTGTTTGTTAATTGTTTATGTGGTTTGATGCCGGGACTGACCATTTGGCTGTTATTTGACCATGACTCTGGATACCCTGCATACATCTGTTTGCCCCTGTGTTGACTGTTGCTTGCCTGACCATCTCTGTGCAATAAACCTGCATTTGGATCTGCACTCCTTTGTCAGCGTCCCCTTCACATTACAGTTCCATTTCATTTAAGATTTGTAACTGAATTATTCCATGTAACTTAAACACTATTCAATAAAATGCAACAACTGTAATCTTAAAGTTGTGAGAATTTTAATCAGTTGTATCTCGTTTGTTGTTTTTTCCAGACGTTTTTGATCCAAAATAAAACTGTTAAATTACGACCATGAGCATGTCTTGACATTTTATTAAAGGTGTTTAATTGTAATGATTGAGAGATAAAATTATTTTAAATAACCAATGTCAGTCATTTGACCTTTTTTTTTATGATATTTTTTTTTACAGTGTAGCCTATAACATTTAGTATATTTAAGTAATTATTAACCATAGTTTGAAGAATCAATGTTCAAAAATATTCTAATAGATAAAATTATGTTGCTTAGAAATGTCTCTATAAAAATGCAATTCATATTTTCATCCAATGAAAATCCAAATTAACAATGAACTCCTAATAACTCATTTCTTTTTTCTTTGCCATGATGACAGTACATCATATTTTACTAGATATTTTCAAGATCCCAGTATTCAGCTTAAAGTATATTCAATTATATTCTAATAGATAAAATATCGTTGCTTATAAACAACAATGCAATTCATATTTTCATGCAGTCAATTCTTGAAAAGAAAAACCAGGAGGGTTGTGTTATTGTATTGTCTAGTTTTCAGACACATCTGTCCTCATAATGTGGCACACAGAACCCTGATGTATCTATGAATCACGGCAGATGGCTCAGTGGCACGGGCCAGTTGACATTTCTGAGTGGAGTTTGCATGTTTTCCCAGTGTTGGTGTGGGTTTCCTCAGGGTGCTCCGGTTTCCCCCACAGTCCAAAAACATGCGCTATAGATAAATTTAATGAACTAAATTAGCCATTGTGTATATGTGTGTGTAAATGTAAGAGTATGTGGGTGTTTCCCAGTACTGGGTTGCAGCTGGAAGGGCACCAAGTGCGTAAAACAGCCCTTGTGTTATTGTATAGTCTAGTTCTCAGACACATCTGTCCTCATAAAGTGGCACACAGAACCCTGATGGATCTGTTGAAGGGAAAATGATCCAGACTCAGCGTTAAAGGTCACTCAGCTGGAGAACGAGCTCTCGCGGTGAACTGAACTCTCTGACTGCAGCTTGAATCATGAGCGCATGACACACGGATGCTTCCTTTGATTTACAGCGAAGAGGCCAGCAGAAAACCTCGTTTCAACAATTTACATCTCGCAGACACTTTGGTCTTGATGTCGGATTGTCTTAAGAGGCTATATACATGTCTTCGGTTTTAATATGAGTGATTCACGAGTGCTTATTCCAGCAAAAAAACCAATGGAAAATTAAAAAGTAGCTATTTTCTGTTGAAATTCTTGATTGTGATTGGCTGGAAGGTGTGCAAAAAATTCGATTTATGCACAGGTCCAGTCAGTTTTGGTCATCATTCGAAATAAATGAGCTTTCCTTAAACATTAGTAGTCTTGTTGGTCAATTAGGGCTGGGATGTATGACCAAATTTCTATTTCACGAAAAATTTTATTACACTGTAACAAATATTTGACTACATACAGCAGGGTAAATAAGTATTGAACACGTTATGTTTTTTTTTCTGGGAATAATACTTCTAACGGAGCTGTTGATTTGGAACTGAACCAGATTATAGTAAAAACCCAAACTATATAAACATAAAAATGAAACTAAGCATATAAAAAAAACTGAGAAATTAGTTTTGTGTAATAACAATGAAATGACACATGGAGAAAGTGCTGAACTACTGAAACATAATCAATACTTTCTTTTAAAGGCTTTTTTGGTGATGACAGCTTAAAGACGCCTCCGATATGGAGAATGAAGTCACATGCAATGTTTTTCATAGACTTCAAGAGCATGTCAAAATCTTGATGGTTCTGTGGCAAATTAATCATAGTACAGGAGCCGATCATCGATTGCTATAGACTAACGTTTCTCCAGGAGAGGGACTCAGATCAGACGTGTGCTTTTACAACAGGTTTTGTAGTGAACAAACGCACTGTAATCTCAGGGAATATTTGCTTCACAGACATAAGAAATATCCACATAAAGCTTGAAATCTCTTTTAAATGAACCAACTACACTTGAACACTAATGTTTTTTGGCTTTGTGATCTGTATGAAACGAACACAAGGTACAGTTCGTCCTGTCAAACGTTCATCACATGACAGCAAAAACGGCCACAAACTTGTAAACAAAGAGTCGCTGTCATTTCAGAAGGAGATTCACCATCAAGACCAAGTTGTAAATTACTACAGAAGACCAGCGCGAACAGACACAGCATTATCTAGATCCTGTTCTTTTAAGTGCGCATGTGTATTAGCTCGGGCAACCTAAAAAAATGTGGGTTTTGTTTGATTCAGAGGTTTAGAAACGAAACTAATGAGGCAGTTGTTGCCTAATTTTATTGGTGTAAAATATATATAATGTCCAAATATATAATGTAATTGTAAGCTTGGCAAACATTCATTCATTCATTCATTTTCTTTTCTGCTTAGTCCCTTTATTAATCCGGAGTCGCCACAGCGGAATAAACCGCCAACTTATCCAGCATATGTTTCACGCAGCGGATGTCCTTACAGCCGCAACCCATCTCTGGGAAACATCCATACACACTCACTCACACTCATACACTACAGACAATTTAGCCTACCCAATTCATCTGTACCGCATGTCTTTGGACTGTGGGGGAAACCGGAACACCCGGAGGAAACCCACACGAACGCAGGGAGAACATGCAAACTTCACACAGAAACGCCAACTGACCCATCCAAGGCTCGAACCAGCGACCTTCTTGCTGTGAGGCGACAGCACTACCTACTGCGCCAATGCGTCACCTGCTTGGCAAACAGTTTTGGAGAATTTTATGTTTCCCTATTCAGACAGAATGCCCGAGAGATGTTTTAAAGACGGCCGCCAAGTGAAATGACTTGCCTTAAAGGGACTTTGGCTTCAGTCAACACTACCCTTATAAGCAGCGTCTTACTGCTTACTTGCACACTGCAAGTGAGTTAGCCACACTGACTTATTTACATGCCATGGTATACACCAAATTTTAAAGAGACTATTTTAAATCGAGCAACATGTTTTTTTTTTTTGACGTTTCTCATCCAATCTTCTCACCAATCAAATGCTCGTCAGTATCTGACATGCCCCGCCCCCTTCAAGACACTATTGCTTTATGTGCTTGATCTCAACCACCCTCACTGCCAGAGTTGTGATAAAAACAAAAAACCAATGACTGCTTTTTTAAAAAGGGGAGGAGCTACGCAATGCCCTGCCCATTCTTCATGATTCAGTTCACATTACGTCACACATCAATCAAAACTGCACATTTCAAAGCACTTCGTGGGATAATAAATGTTCCAAGGAGCAAAATGGTTGCAAACAGCAGTTCCTTCAACCTTCATAGCCTGATTCGACAGGATTGAAAGAAGCGCAAACACACAGAGAACAGAGGAGTGAATATAATGAGTGTGTCGCGGTAATGGAAGCTCTTGACCTCTTCATTACAGTCGCTCTGCTTGGACGTCTCTTCCAGACAACTCTGTTTCTGAGCTCATTTGCAACACGACAGCCTTTTGTAATAGCAAAGAAAACTGTATTGATTTTGCCACTAACAGCACGGTGGCTGCCATTGATCACGACTAAACGCTTATTATTCAGAGTTCCCAGAATGCTCTGCTGGCTGACACAAGCCGCAGGTCTCACTTACAGGGGCACAATGGGATTGTGTGTGTGTGTGTGTTCTTGTTTCAACAGCGGATGCAACTCTTATAGGTTATAGCGAAAGAAAATGGGTCATTTGTCCAAAAATCAAACTGTACTGGCATTTACTCACCCTCAAGTTGTTGCAAATCAGGTCTTTCTTCTATTTGCTGCACTGTAAAAACAATATCTGCCAAACAAACTCTCTTTTGTGATTCATAATCTTTGTTGTTTATTTATACAGTCACTTGAAATGCATTATGGGAACTTACCTCCAACAATTAAGGATGTTGAAAAGCTTTTAAAAATATCTAAAAAGGTATTTGTATTGACGAATTACCAGTTTGTAAACATTCAGGATGCGCACGCAAAAAAACTAGAGTGCTAGCATTTACAGCGAGGGAATGACATCAAATGCGGTTCAGAGTTTGTTGTTGTATCAGAGATAAGTTAAATTGATTACATATTATTTATATCATTTACATAATGCTTTCAGCGTATTATAACAGCTTGTCACCCCATGATTAGCACAGTTATTCGGCAAAATTAACGTTAAAGTGAACGGTGTTTCTCTGACAGGTCCATCTGCGAGAGCACCCTTCCAATGGATATTAGATAAGATGAAATGGCCAAGCGTCCAGCCCGAAATATACAACCATCTCATGAAACTCCAAGTGTTTTTACAAGAGAGAAGTTAAAGGCCTACAAATCTTAGGATGCCTACAGTGCTGTTCTGTGTGGGCATGTGCAAGAAATAATGCACCAGATTCAAAACTTTGTAGTGCTAAAAACCGAGGTTCTGCCTAGCCAAAAACAAGGAAAAAAGACGAAGCTATACAACACCAGGGTAATCATTAACAAGCAAAACAACTGCATTCTGACAGAGAACTGCACCTGTACGGCAGGGTATGTGAACTTACATGTTTACATTTCATTCTAAGCATTCAGTGTCCGCAGTTTAAGTCACCGTGTTTAAATGTTTTTGCTGCAATCAAAACGAGTAATGTGTATGATTCAGCATAGCGTGAACCTACCTGATATAACATGGAAACTGAAGAGTCGAGCATTTTTAATTAGGTCCTCAGTCCATTCAGCTCTTCTAATGGCTGTTAGCCAAAGACGTCTGCGGTTGGCATTAAAAGCAGTGTGATATACGGTAAAATTTGATTTGGCATCCTACCGCACAACACGACATGTTTGTTATTGCAACCGGTCTTTTTTTTGCAAACGGTATGCGCAGTTGAACCCATGTGACATCATGTGTGAAATAGGTTGGTAATTCCCCTGTTGATTTTTTAAATATTTATTATTTATTTTAATTGGATTATTATAGCTATTATAGAGTATTATAGAAATACAGCTATATTACTATAATAGTTTTAATATTAATAGTAGTGTATTACTACAGTATATTTTCTGGGTTGCTGCTGTAAATTACAGCACAAAAAAATGGTATTAAGCTGCCAGTATGCCTTTTCAGACTAAGAGATCCATGTCATTCATACATTTATTCATTAATTTTCCTTCAACTTAGTCTCTATTTCAGAGGTCACCACAGCGGAATGAACCACCAAATAATCCAGCATATGTTTCACACAGCAGATGCCCTTCCAGAACATGCAAACTCCACACAGAAATGCCAACTGAACCACCTGGGACTCAAACCAGCAACCTTCTTGCTGTGAGGCAAAAGTGCTAACCACTGAGCTATTGCACTGCCCTTATGTGTTATTTTATGGACTTAATTCTCTATAAAAGTATATTATTTCTTATACAAACACATTGTTACTAGCAACGTTTGAAAGTTGAACATCAAATGTTGACAGAGCAGAGATCCATGTCCCACAATGCAATTCATAACAGCAAATAAAGGTAAATCAGTAAATCACAAAATATTAAAACAATTTAGTTGAATCTTTTGCAATAAAAAAGCAACATTAAAAATCACAATAATATGTGAAAAACTGCACATTTTCTGATGATATGAACATTAAAATCTATTACATTATTAAATATTTAAAATATTCATATTTTATTGATTTAACTCAAAAGTTTGACATCAGAAATGAGAAAATGATAAACCGGCAATTGACAAAAGATAAT
>NC_079444.1:38106967-38109467 GCF_903798145.1 Danio aesculapii
AAAATGAATGACTTCCGGCTACTTTGACGTGCTCGCCGCTTTCGGTGTGAACGTACGGTACTACTTCACGAAGCCTATTAATTCTGACTTCAACTGGATTTTGGGTGCTGGTGGTGCTGACCTGCTCTGGCTGGATATTGGACCTCTGGATGACCTTGAGTGCGTCACTG
This sequence comes from Danio aesculapii, assembly GCF_903798145.1. NCBI lineage: Eukaryota > Metazoa > Chordata > Actinopteri > Cypriniformes > Danionidae > Danio > Danio aesculapii. The sequence goes on from NC_079444.1 coordinate 38,107,138, forward strand.
ACCCACAGCTGGTGTCTGGGATGGTTTGGTGGCGGCCGGCGGAGGCTGAAAATTACCGATCGGTTTGCTCTCGCGGCCACACGCAGCAGCTCCGCCAGGCTGCACACCGTCTGATTACCCGCACGCTTGCGGTCCTTCTCCGACATGTACTGCACCGTCCAGTACGGGTCATCCTGAGGGACAAACAACATTCAGATCTTCATCATCCCTGAATGTGGACAATCAAAAGGAAATCACTTATTTTTAAATGAAATATTCTGGGGCAGGGCTGCACAGTGGCGCAGTGGGTAGCACGATCGCCTCTAGTTAGCTGGGTCAGTTGGCATTTCTGTGTGGAGTTTGCATGTTCTCCCTGTGTTAGCGTGGGTTTCCCCCACAAGTCCAAAGATGTGGTACAGGTGAATTGGGTATGCTAAAATTGTCCGTTGTGTACGAGTGTGAATGAGAGTGTATGGATGTTTCCCAGTGATAGGTTGCAGCTGGAAGGGCATCAACTGTGTAAAACATATGCTGGATAAGTTGGCGCTTCATTCCACAGTGGCGACCCCAGATTAATAAAGGGACTAAGCCCAAAAGAAAATGAATGAATAACTGGATTCTGGGGCAGCTTAGTGGTTAACACTGTTGCCTCACAGCAAAAAGGTCGCTGGTTCAAGTCCCGGCTGGGTCAGTTGGCATTTCTGTTTAGAGTTTGCATGTTCTCCCCGTATTGATGAAGATTACCTCCGGGTGCTCCGGTTTACCCCACAGTCCAAAGACATGCGCTATACTGTAAGTGAATTGAATAAACTAAATTGGCTGTAGTGTATGAGTGCGTGAGTGCGAGGGTGAATGTATGGGTGTTTCCCAGTACTGGGTTGTAATACATATGCTGGAGTAGTTGGCAATTAATTCCGCTGTGGTGTGACCCTGATAAATAAGGTACTAAGCTGAAGGAAAATGAATGAATGGGCGATTCTGATTTCTGTTATTATTATTATTATTATTATTATTATTTTAAATAAATTGTATAATTCCAAAACATAAAAGTAAAGCCACAATGATTTGACTTTAGCTTTGGGAAATTATACTACATAAACGATTCTTGAGCAAAACAAAAACAGGATACAGGATAAATAAAAGTGTAAATTCACATGCTGCCTGTAAGAGGCGCTTTTAAAACAGCTGAAATAACAGCATTCCCTTATTAATGAGCAACTGGTCACTAGCTCTATAATAAATTTAATATTAGATGAGTCTATTATAATTACTATGATGATTACTTTTATAAAATTACATAATTGCTAAATATAGAGTAAAATCACAATGATTATTTACAAAATTAATGAATTCTATTCTTTATAATCAGACTTGATAAAAACAGTCTGCAGAGACACTTTGATTGACATTCTCCCTTTGTACATGCCATCAGAGGGGGAAAACCCCACCCACTAGTGATGATCTCTCCCTCATTAGCATAGACAGCCCTTAGTCAGAAGCAGTCATGCGCCATTAGAGTTTTAAAGTGCTGAAGATAATGTCAGCCATTAAGAGGCATTATAAATGTGCAATTTTATGATGCACAAATGAACACTGTAGTCCCACTACAGACTGCTTTCTTCCGAGCCACCGCTTTAGACATTTTTCTTTTTTCACAGAGATAAAATTAGTCCTGATTTGAATCTGCCACTGTGCTGATGCATAGGTGTTTATAGCTCTGCCCTCTTTTGAATTATTTTGAATTTAAAGCGACAGTCACCAAAACGACACAATGTAGCTCAAAGCCTGAAAGGGGTAGATTTAAAAAGTTATAAACATTATTTGTGGGCTATTTTGAGCAGAAATTTTACATACACACTTATTTTACATGTTGTAAAAAGGCATAATAGATCCCCTTAAAACAAACAAGAACTCAGATGGTTGAAATTTGTGCAACTGGAGCAAAAACAGCCAAATAGCTTTTTTAGCTTGCCGATTGGTGCATCTCAAGGAACTGCATTCAATACCCTGAGGAACCAGAGTCCAGCATTGAGACTGCGAATCTCCGTCCAGTTGAAGAATGAGGCGTCGGTGTCCTGACGGGCTGGAAATAGCCTGTCCACATCGGTGGTCCGACGAAGAGTGCGATCCCTCATCAGAAAGGGCACTCCATCCAAACTGAAAAGAAGATAAAAACAGCCAATCATGTTCGAGTCTGATAACTGAGAGCCAATCAGAGTGGCTGCCATTAGTTTACGAATAATAAACAAATAAAAACAATAGTATATAAATAAGGCAGATTACAATTAATTAAAAAAGGCATGGGATGTTTATAAAGAAAAAAAAAGACTAATTTAATTAAAATAAATATT